>NC_057804.1:277525514-277528896 GCF_018294505.1 Triticum aestivum | reverse complement strand
ATCCATAACCAGCGAGATATGTGCTTCATCAGATAGCATAGTATGCTCTGAAGACCTTGTTTCACTCCATAATTTTCCATCACCGTGTCAAATGCCTGATGCACACAAAGAGCAGTTGAATGTACTAACATTGTTGACAAATGTAATACGTAATGAAAAAAAGGATGGCCTGATATAATGTACATATAAGATGACTGGCTAAGCAGGATGGAACTACAAAATTCACATATATGATGCCTGGCTAAACAAGATGGCGTTGCATAATTAACATAAACGATGAATAAACTAAACAGATGGCATTCACACAAAGGATGTCTAAACTAAGCAGATGACATATTTGATGTATAAAGTAAGCAATGCAAGGCAACATATGCATGATATAACCAACATCAGCATGCCAAGTTAGAGCAAAGACCTCAGGGGGTAAATAGGAGTGGTCTTCTCCTTCTGAATCCCCCTCAGAACAGATATCTTCCTCTTGATTACAATCCGAAATGGCGGGAGGGTGGGTTACCTTTGCGCCTACCATGGCGACATCTGCATGAAATTTTATATCCACACAAGGCTCGTCTCTTTTGTCCTACATGTCCAGTTCAATTGTTTACAATAACTGTCATGCGTAGGAATAAAACATAGTGAGATTATGTAAGGAGTGCATGTAGAAATCTAGAGTGATGGTAGCAACCTCTGGATAGACCCAAAACCAATAATAGCAGGCAGATAATGGCTTCAGTTAAAAAATACAGATAATGGTTTCTTTACTGTTTGTTTCCCACCCAACATGAAACTCATAGTAGACACCAAAGATGTGACGCCCCCGATTCAATCGTACATTATTCATGCACGCAAACGTGTACGATCAAGATCAGGGACTCACGGGAAGATATCACAACACAACTCTAAAACATAAATAAGTCATACAAGCATCATAATACAAGCCAGGGGCCTCGAGGGCTAGAATACAAGTGCTCGATCATAGACGAGTCAGCGGAAGCAACAATATCTGAGTACAGACATAAGTTAAACAAGCTTGCCTTAAGAAGGCTAGCACAAACTGGGATACAGATCGAAAGAGGCGCAAGCCTCCTGCCTGGGATCCTCCTAACTACTCCTGGACGTCGTCAGCGGGCTGCACGTAGTAGTAGGCACCTCCAGTGTAGTAGGGGTCATCGTCGACGGTGGCGTCTGGCTCCAGGGCTCCAGCATCTGGTTGCGACAACCAGGTAGAAGGGAAAGGGGAAAAAGAGGGAGAAAAGCAACCGTGAGTACTCATCCAAAGTACTCGCAAGCAAGGAACTACACTACATATGCATGGTTATATGTGTAAGAAGGCCATATCGGTGGACTGAACTGCAGAATGCCAGAATAAGAGGGGGGATAGCTAGTCCTATCGAAGACTACGCTTCTGGCAGCCTCCGTCTTGCAGCATGTAGAAGAGAGTATATTGAAGTCCTCCAAGTAGCATCTCCACTGTAGAATCTCCAAATAGCAACTCCAAGTAACAACTCCAGTAGCATCTCCAGCAGCATCGCAGTAGCATAATCCTACCCGGCGATCCTCTCCTCGTCGCCCTGTAGAAAAGCGATCACCGGGTTATCTGTGGAACTTGGAAGGGTGTGTTTTATTAAGTATCCGGTTATAGTTGTCATAAGGTCAAGGTACAACTCCAAGTCGTCCTGTTACCGAAGATCACGGCTATTCGAATAGATTAACTTCCCTGCAGGGGTGCACCAACTTACCCAACACGCTTGATCCCATTTGGCCGGACACACTTTTCTGGGTCATGCCCGGCCGCGGAAGATCAACACGTCGCAGCCCCACCTAGGCACAACAGAGAGGCCAGCACGCCGGTCTAAACCTAAGAGCGCAGGGGTCTGGGCCCATCGCCCTGAGCACACCTGCACGTTGCGTGGGCGGCCGAAAGCAGACCTAGCCTAGCAGGCGTTCCAGTCCAATCCGGCGCGCGCCGCTCCGTCGCTGACGTCTGAAGTGCTTCGGCTGATACCACGACGTCGGGATACCCATAACTACTCCCGCATAGATGGTTAGTGCGTATAGGCTCGTAGCCAACTCAGATCAAATACCAAGATCTCGTTAAGCGTGTTAAATATCCGCGAACGCCGAACAGGGCCAGGCCCACCTCTCTCCTAGGCGGTCTCAACCTGCCATGTCGCTCCGCCACAAAGATCCACACAGAGGGCCGTCGGGACAAAGGTCCTTTCAGCCCCCAATCCGTGAATCACTCGCGGGTACTCTTCGAGCTGACCCGACTTTAGTCACCATCTGTATAGTATGTATATGTGAATAGTATATACCCGTGATCACCTCCCGAGTGATCATGGCCCAATAGTATAGCAAGGCAAACCGACAAGAATGTAGGGCCAATAATGATAAACTAGCATCCTATACTAAGTATTTAGGATTGCAGGTAAGGTATCAACAGATGTAGCAACAATGTCAGGCTATGCATTAGAATAGGATTAACGGAAAGCAGTAACATGCTACACTACTCTAATGCAAGCAGTATAGAGAAGAGTAGGCGATATCTGGTGATCAAGGGGGGGGGGCTTGCCTGGTTGCTCTGGCAAGAGAGATTGGTCGTCAACCTCGTAGTCGTACGGGGCAGCAGCAGCGGCGTTGGTCTCGTAGTCTACCGAAGAGAAGAGGGGGGGAAGAAACAGTAAATACATAGCAAGCAAGTGCATAACGATGCATGACATGACAAGTATCGATGCTAGGTGTGCCCTAACGTGGTATGAGGTGGTACCGGTTAAGGGGGAAACATCCGGGAAAATATCCCCGGTGTTTTGTGTTTCCGGGCAGAGGAGCCAGAGGGGGAAAGTTGCGAGTTCGATAGGTTAGGGGTGTGAGGCGGACGAACGGACTGCGTATCCGGATTCGTCTCGTCGCTCTGAGCAACTTTCATGTACAAAGTTTTTCCATCCGAGCTATGGATTATTTTATATTAATTTTTAAAGATTTTAAATCATTTTCTAGAAATTAGCATAATTAAATTAATTCAGAAATTGCAATTATGATGTCAGCATGACATCAGCATGATGTCCGCAGTACCAAAGGTTGACTAGGTCAACCCTGCAGGTGGGTACCGTTCGGCATAGTCTCAGGTTAATTAAACATGGTTAATTTATTTAACTAAATGATTAGGTTAAATAAACATCATTAATTAAGTTAATTATTTATTTATTTAATTAACTAATTATTATTATTATTCTTTTTAACGTTCCACATAGGCGGGCCCCACAGGCCAGTGGCCCAGGAGGCCACTGGAGCGGGCGCTAGCGGGCGCGCGGGTGCGGGCGCCAGGACTGGGCGCGGCCAGTCGGTGCCATGCCAAGGGGAGGACGCCGGCGCGGCGCCAGCC
>NC_057804.1:277519816-277525504 GCF_018294505.1 Triticum aestivum | reverse complement strand
CGGCGCGGTTTGCCTAGGGGTCGAGGCGACGTGGGGTTCGTTCCCCTCGATCCCGATCTAGATCGGGGATGGGGGAGAGAGACGAGAGAGTGGGGGTGGGGATCGTGCGGGGGAAGTGAGAGGTGTCGGTGGGGGTTACGGGTTAGGATTCGGTGGTGGGGAGGCCTAAGTAGGCCAGAGGCGTGGGCCGGCCTGGCTGGGCCATGGCCCAGTTGGGCCAAGGGGTCCAGTGGGGGGAGGGGGGTATTTGTCTCCCCCCCATTTTATTTATTTGTGGATTTTGTTTTTATTTCTTTTCTTTTAGTTAGTTTTCTTTTATGTTTTGCCTTTGTTTCCTATTGTTTTATTTTTTTTAAATATATACTTGGCATCTAATTTAGTAATTCAATTTAGGCCATTGTCACAAAAAGTCTAGTCCTCAAGTAATTTAGTTTGACATTTTATTAATTACAAAAGGTATTTAAATAACTATTTATGCTGCTGTTTTATTCATCTGATAGTATTTAAACATTTTATAAAAGTGGGGTTTCTTCACCACAATCACCTTTGCATTATTTAGCACGACTCGAACATTTTAGTTTTAAAGTTTGAAAACTTTTGTTGTTTGTCTTTATTTTAAATTTGAATTTGAATCGTTTCTGAACCATCACGAGATTAACTAAAGTGACAACGGTGACATGGCATCATTAGGAGAGGGTTACTGTAGCTTAATTATCCGGGCGTCACAAAAGATTAACTAGATAGTAGATAGATACTATTGATTGCGGCCCCGATATGTACCCCACAACCATTTAAAAACTCAAGTTTGACCATTAGTTTGGAGCTGACTTAGAGTGTAATCAGTGAACAAGACGATAAAGTAGCATGTAATATTAAGCGATGCATAACGTAAGCAGACACGAAAGAGTGCGACCTCTCTTGCGGACCCGTGTAGTCCTCGAGGTCATCTGCTTGGTTTATGATGGTAATGCCGTTTTCATGGCTGCCAGCGGCGGGGAAGAAGATCTGAGGCGGCGAAAGACAGTCTGGAGGATGGATCCCTGCTGTGCTAGACCCTTCTATCATTGGAGCAGCTGAGCTGGGGTGGACGACGGTGCAACAGGAGCGGGACAAACCGTGCAAGGTTTTCTTTGACAACTATCTATAAGAGAAGTAATTTTGTAAGGGCTCGTTTGAATTGGAGGATTCCAACAATGCAGGGATAGGAAATAGACACGAATAGGATAGGAATGCACATGCAAAACAAAGAATTTTAAAACACATGATTTCTGCCAATCTAGGTGTTTGATTCACAAGAATTGGAAGATCATAGGATGCAAAGAAGCATGGTGAGATTAAGTCAAACCAGAAGAAAATGTACGGTTATAATGCTATTATGCTACTATCTCTTAGTCTTGTGCTTCATGAATAGGAATTTGAGAAGGAGGACAAGTGAAAATTAAAATTCCTACGGTTTTTCTTTCAAGGAGACACTAAAGGAACAAATCCTACAGTTTTCCTTTGCTCCATTCCTTTGAACCAAATTCATGAATAGTAGTACCATATGAAACTTTCCAATTCCTATGTTTTTCATTCACTTTTCCTTTCAAGCACTTCCGATTCTAGTAGGCAGGCTTGAGCAAGGAAAAGCCTACACTAAAAAAATGTTTTTGTGCTACTTCTATTACTTGGGACCCAGGCCATTGCCCTACTAGCTCAACTCCCAGGGCCATCAACAAATGCACAGCTCAAACGCGCAGAGATAAATAATGATGGCATTCAAGAGAGTCCATCACGGATAGCTAAGTTGCCTGGTACCTCACTGCTTGTCATATAGTAGGATGAAATAATCGCATTTCACGTTACTATGTGTGCTCAGTGGACAATATATATAACATGTAGAGTAAAAAAGAGATGCAACAAGTGTACAACCTCTTTGGCGAAGCCATGTCGATCCCAGCGTGATTGGGTTGGCCGGTGAGGATGCTCTGACTGACATGGCTGTCGGAGGAGGGGAAGAAGATCATAGGCGTCTGGAGATGGAGCCCGAGGTACTGCTCCGCTGTGATGCAGGGTTTTGTCGTTGGAGCAGCTCCAGTGAGTTATACGACGCTGAGGCTGAAGCAGGACAAGAGAGACAACGTTAACCTAAGTGGAATTCTAATAGCATCTCCAATAGATGACGTAAAATACATAACCACAAAGTGATACATGTAAAGTACATCAGCCGCTCATCTCTGAACTTAACTGTTGAAACAGAATTTAACTGTCGAAACTGAACTTAACTGTCGAAACTAAATTTTGCTGTCGAAACTGAATTTTACTGTCGAAACTGAACGCACTAGAGGTGAGGCTACACATCAGTCGACTGACTTTTTCATCTCTGGTCAGTCGATTTTGCAGCCATTGGATACGATATCAAGGGCCTGCAGTTCATCTTCAACCTCCACCCCCTTGAGCCGCCAGCCCCCACCGGCCAAACAGCCGCCCCCTGTCGCTTGCGGCCAGCGGTGCGCCGCCCCGCCCACCCCGAAAACACTCCCCACCGCCGGTCCGCCGCTTCCCCGGCCATCCCTCTAGGCCCCCCGGTGCCGAGCTTTTTCTCTGGTGATCCCCACGCCACCGGCCCACCACCACCGGCGACCACCGCCCCCACCTTGAACCCTAAGATAGATAGTGAGTACCTCTCCGGCAAGCCCCCCTCCCCGTTGCGGCTGGTTCTTCCTTAACTCCGGTGAGCCCCCCCACCCCGTGAAAATCGACTGACCCAAAAGTCGATTCAGTCGACTGAAGTGTAGCTAAATCAGAGTAGCATCACAAGCAAGAGCAAGAGCGAGAGGAGCAGCGCAAGCAAGAGCAATAGCAAGAGCAGACCAGGAAGGGGACCGAGAGCAAGAGCAGAGCAGCAACAGCTCCTACTGATGTGGACATCGCCGCCGAGGGAGCAACACTGTGGAGGAAGTGGCCGACGACGCCGCGGTGGATGGAGCCGCTCCGTGGGGGCTCGGGACTGAGCACCGACAACATCGTGAGATCGAATCAAGAATAAAATGTGGCAATTAGTGCACAACCTCTTGGGTCGCGCCGATTAGGCCGCAGCTTCATCCGAGGAAACAGTGATGATGATGCTCTTCCGGTAGTGCAGGTGAACACGGTGGTGTGAGAATGGAGGTGGCGCGAAAGATGAGGGGAACATCGGGGCAGCTCCTTGGAGGTGGAGGACGGGGTGGCTGAACCGGCAGGATGACCAGATCGACGACAAATCCTCATCCGACACGATGGATGAGGGATATTGAGGAGTTTCTGTGGACGACGTTGTCGGGGAAGAGGCTCCGGCTGGGTGGCAGATGGACGAGGTGTGGGGCTTCGCGGGTTTTCGCGGCCTCGGTGTACGACTGGGTGGGCGGATGGGATGGGAGTGGGGAACCATGGCTTAGGGACGCGCTTGTCCGAAATGTGGGGTAAGTTACGAAAGTACCCCCACCAATTTGAGGCGGTTCTTTCGGTTCATGGGTATCACGGGCATTTCGCGTGTCGGGATTTCACAGGAGGTGGGAGTTTTCGCGTGCGTTGTAATTTTGGAATAGCAAGGCGCGGGTTGAGATTGAGGGTGTTGTCGGAGCAGAACGAGACAGATATATCTTAAATATTTCAGGCTAACAAGGCGCGGGTTGAAATTTCCGGACAAGCCTAACATGTACTGTACAAAATCAATTCACACTACAAATGTCATTCAAAACTTTGAATTCATGTTAGGTTCAATTAAAAATATTTCGCTACATGTATAATGCATGCAACCTACTACTCAAACGAACGTTTTAGTGCCTTCCAAACGTATATACTACCGCTTCAATGTGAACTAAATTTGAATTCGTTTCTCTATTTGAATAAGATCTACAATAATGATTGTTGTGAAGTCAAGGCATTTGAATTCGTTTCTCTATTTTAATAAGATCTACAATCATCATTATTGTCAAGTTAAAAAATCGTTTGTGTATTATCTTCACATCACACCACATGATTAGTCTCGAGTTACATATGAACTATGTGTACTATATGAACTCGAACTCGATTTTTTAAATCCACTTTATGTTGATTTCAAATCACAGTACATTTCAAGCTCTAGCTAGATCTTCATAATCTAAACCATATCTCATATGTATAATGTGTTTATCACATTATGTATGGTGCCCCATCCCCTACGCCTACAAGTATTTAGATGTGAGATGCAAACATCACACATTACCACAAATTCAAACAAAATGTGAGAATGTTTGATATATAGTATTGTTTAGATTGTTTGATATTTAGTTGTAAGCTACAAATGCCACACATTATCACAAATTCAAATAAAATGTGAGATTGTTCGATGTATATTATGGTTTAGATTGTTCGACATTTAGCTGTGAGTTGCAAACGCCATGCATTATCACATTATGGTATAACATGTGCAAAACCACAACACGCGTATCACTGCTATATTCATGCACTGCAAATATATGAATCCACTTTCATATCAAATTATGATCTTTGTTAGTCTCTTACACCCACACAATCCTCTAACCTTTGTAGCTACCACTAACTTTCTCTCGTGCATGCACACGCCCTCCTCGCCCTCCCCCTCCCTCAGCATTCTATCCATCGCGCACATTCATTTTTTTCTTTAGGTCGTTATCCCGCAGTCTCCACAACTCCTTTCCGACACACACCGATCGATAAACCTCTCTAGCGATGTCTGCCTACAACATACACACGCACCTTCAATCTCCTCCTTTTATGTGTCCTTGCTTCCTATCTCTCATACGGTCCCACACACGTGTAAACTCTCGTCCCTCTTTTCATTGATCTCACAACCGCACACTCCTCCCCCTATCTAGCTAGTAGCTGGGCCTCTCGCACCACCTCCTAGATCCATTCTCTCTGTCTATCCATCTCGCTTGTCCTTATTTGCCTCTAAAAAATGGACATACACCGACCGATCTCCCGCTATACATATAGCTAGCTAGGTCCTTATAACTCATTTTTCCCTATGCGTCGATCGATCTACCTCATTAGTTATGTCTCTCCCTTCCTCCGACAAACAACAATTGATCTACCAATCTAGTTAGGTTTGCTTACCAAACACATGGTTCCCCTTCATAATCCATGGATGCGTCCCGACAGATCTATCATGCACGGGCCCACACAGAAACACATCCCCACTCTTATTGATAATATTGCAGTTCCACCCTCAGTTTGTCTAGTAGGCCTCTCCCACCATCTTCGAGAAGAAACTCTATCACCCATCCAGCACTCTACCCCTCTCCCTCCCTCTCTCTCTCCTCTCTCTCTCTCTCTCTCTGTCCCTTCCTATTTCCGGTCCTTCAATTATGTATGGATGTCGACCGATCTCCCTCAAGACATAGCTGGGTCTCTCCTTCTCAACACATATACGAGTCGTTCTACCTCTATAGTTAGGCCTCTGCCTACCCCTCCCCCACCCCCATCCCACCCACACATCGATACCTCGAGCGCTCTAGTCATGTCTCCCTGCCACACACAAACTTGATCTGTGCCCTCTGACGTTCCGGTAGGTCAGTCGCCCTATATCTTAGACTTGCACACACACACAATTTTGATGGTTCTCTTCATCGATCTCGCACCCACCCACTTGATCCTCTCTTCGACTCTATCGATATCTATGACCCCTCCCTCTCTTCTCGTGGATCA
>NC_057804.1:277464737-277519474 GCF_018294505.1 Triticum aestivum | reverse complement strand
GCCATCTGTGTAGGTTTGTGTCTCTCTCTCACACACCCACATAGGTGGGGGACATGCACGAAGAGAAGAGGTGCACGCACGGTGCACGTACTCCCGTCTCTTTCCCAACCACACCCGCGCGGGTACACGGTGGAGTTCATTTCTATACGAAAAGGCAGCCCATGTGGTAATTTGACACGTGTACTGGTTTTCCACTTGGTGGAGGGAGGATCATCTACCACGGGTGAACAAACAAATTGCGACTTGACGTGTTATGTTAAAAAAGAGGCAAACCATGTGGGGCCTACCTTAGAGGCAAGGCTCTATACACTTGAGTACTTTTGATGTCTCGTTAACTCGCAGAACGAGGAGAAGCTTTCTTAGTATGCCATCTCCCCCGCCCACGGGCGCGGTGGCTCGCAGGATGAGGTGAAGCTTGCTTAGTAGTAGTAGTACTGTACGCCTTACGCCCGCTCCCTCGCCCACGCGCGCGGTGGCTCGCAGGACGAGGAGAAAATTTTACTACTCCCTCCGTTTACTCCTCGTCCCTACTACCTTGGTTAGAGAGATTATCATACTGTTTGGAATATATATGTCCTTTAGTAAATTTCAATATGAACTACTAGTACATACTCCAAACACTGATGTATATAGACGTATTTTAGAGTGTAGATTCACTCATTTTGCTCTGTATGTAGTCCATATTGAGTCCTTGTTTAGTTCATAAGTCCTAGGACTTTTTCTAGTCCCAACTAAAAAGTCCCTACTCCTTAAAAAGTCCCTCCCTGTTTGTTTTAGGGACTAAAATGTCCCTAGTCCCTCCCTAGAGGTTATTGAATGACCATGTTACCCCTAGTATACAGAAAAATAAGAACCAAACAACACCATGGGATGGAGGGGCAATGGGTGCAGGGAGGGGCATTGTTGGAAAAGTCCCAAAAAAACTCTCCTTGAGAATCTTCTTCATTACGTCCCAAAAAGTAAGTTTTAGTCCCCAGTAGTCCCTCCTGTTTGGTTTAAAAGTCTCTAAGAGGGATTTTTTCTAGTCCCTACACTAAAAAGTCCCTGGAAAGAAACACCCCCTGAAACGGACGTAAAAGTACGCACTCTCCCTCGCCCCTCGAACCTCGCCCACGTGGTGGACGTGCAACAATTCATTCGGTCTCATATAGCCAGAACGATATATACTGCAATACCATTATTGCTCGACTTCCTGAAGAGGCGAAGAGCCAATCCTAAGGTTAATATTTTGGAGATGCCAAGCGCAAGGTTTATAGGAGAACGAGTAGTAGGTGCCGTGTCATTTATAAATAAAGTTTTTTTTTCTTCAGTGGCACGTATGCAATATAATAGGTTCATATGGAGAGCAAAGGAAACCGCTCCACTATATACATAGTCAGGACGGGTCAGCCTACATGGTTGTTTGCTGGGGTTGTTCTCTTCACGCTTTCTCGCACAAAACGACTGTGGCCACATCTCTAACATCCCGGCGGATCACGTCCACCGCGGGAAGGGGTGGATGCTTAGTGTAGATGCGGTCGCCGTTGCCGACGGCGAAAACCCATTGTCGGCACGTCCCGATCAGGGGTCCCCGTTGTTCTCTCTCACAAAGCCGGTGAGGTTGCCTTCATCCCTTGCTAAGGTTGCCGCCTCCCGCCGCCCTCCTCAAGGTTGACCTACGTCCCGACATCCCTCAGGTACAACTCCCATTACAGTCGGCTTGCACCACTGCTCCAGTTGCCCACATCACTCCATGTGGATATTTCTCTACTTCTTTGCCCCGTACATACCTCTACTGGCTTCTACGTACTGTATTTGTGATGATTTATGTCTCATCAACTACTCCCTGTAATCTTACTCTAATCACGCTTCTTCAATTTCTTTGCCATAGGGATGCTCATCTCGATCTTGGTGAAACTGCACAAAATGATCCGATGGTCAAAAGGTTGCAAACTTCATTTCTTGGGAAGCTCGAACGTTGCCAGCAAATTAAAGCCTGGTTAGGGTTTATGGTTTAAGGGCTAGGGACAGCATGGATCATTTTTTTCTTTAGCTGCCTCTGTTCCAAAATAAGTGTCAACTTTAGTAGTAGTACAACTTTGTACTAAAGTTTGCATAATGTTGAGACACTTATTTTGGAATGGAGGGAGTACATATTTGCTATGATCTGTCATTCATGGAGATGCAATAGCATGCATGTTAGTCTCCATTGTATTTGATGAAATGTTGCAACGGGCAAACTTGGATGCAAGATACATGTAACAGAAGCTGGAAGCTTCATAGCATTGTACTATCTTGCTGATAAATTATAGTACGTACTATACTAGTTTCCTCTATTCCTAAATATATGTCTTTGTAGAGATTTCACCATGAACCACATACGGATGTATATAGATGCATTTTAAGTGTAGATTTATTCATTTTGTTCCGTATGTAGTCCACCTAGTGGAATCTCTACAAAGACTTATATTTAGGAACGGAGGGAGTACTATGTAAAGAGTTAGGTGTCGCACGGTGTCCAGAAAATATGGTGATAGTGTGAGGTTGGCCATGTAATCACTGAGCCTGCGTGTTTTCACTGCTCTTGCACTCCTCCGCTGTAAGAATGGAGAAAATTGTAATCTAGTAGTACCTCCTTTCACTGAAAGCGTGGGACGTCTAGCAGTCCTACCACCTCAGTAATAATGACCAATGAGCCGTCAAATCACATAGACCCAGCAGTAAGTTGGACGGACGAAGCAACCATCACTCTTGAATCCGCTTACCCCTTCAACGTAGGCGCCAGTGAGAGGTCGCGTCCACTCTGCCCGGGCATGAATGTGGCACCAATTCTTTGGAGCAGCGCTGACCGTTTCAGGCGGGAAGCGCGCACGAGTGATGGAGGGGCTTTGGGTGGGCCAGGCTGGTCAGGAGCGGGCATGGCAGCTGTCCGCCCGTCCCTACCGGACGCCCGGAAACAAGAGGATGCACTGACTCTCGCGGCTAAAATCATACACTAGACACCATCTCTCTGTAGGAGTAGGTCGATCTATCGCTCTCTCTAACACACACATGATGGTAAACACACGCACACACGCACATGCACACACACAGGTTCATAGAATAGGACAATCATGCGAGTGCGAAGCCACATGAAGTGAGATACAAATGGAGTACGTACAAGAAGAGAAGAGGTGACGAATATTCCATAAAACATGGACTGAGGAGTAGTACTCCCTCCGTCTAGGTGTTAAGTCATCTTACGGAAATCAGATATTCCCAAAAAATTTAGGCGTCATCCATTAACTTCGCATATCAATCCCCTCCTGGACTCGTTGCTAGCGAGCGTTGTTACTTAGGGAGCGTTTGGATCCTTTGCAAGAACAGCTTATAGCATAGTCGGGCAAGGTTAGGCATTTGGAACTGTTAAAATATGTTAGCTTTTGTGGGCCAGCTAGCTTGGGTGGGCTAGAAAAACCTTGCTAGCTCAAGAGAGCTAGATCGGCTCGCTTCCGATGGAAAACTTCGCGTAGTAGTAACATAGACTAGTAACATATGCATGTTACTAGTCCAAGTTACTCACCACTATGACCATAATAAGCAATGTAACCAAATGCTCCTTACTCTGCCTTGTTATCTCCCCCGGAAACCCAATGCATGGAGTGCAACTACGCGTTGACCAGTCAAGAAATCAAAGTTGGCTTGCATGCGAGTTAATACGTGGCCTTGCATGGTAGCTAAAACGGCATCTCTTAGTTGTTTGGATTAATTGTTGCGTTTAGAGATAGAAATCAGGGCTTTGAATGGAGGAATGATCGGTCAAGTTTCTCCTTCTCCTCCAATCTGCTTGCATCTTGGTCCCGCTGCACCTTCTAACGTGACTTATTACACCTAGACGGAGGGAGTAGTACGAGATACAGTGGCACACTGACTGATAAGCACATTTCTTATATACTATTTGGGCACACAAATTCACCTTTTATTGAGATATATCCATCCATTCTTGCTATGACTTGTTGAATATTCGAATGATAATCATAAAAGAGAATGTTGACTAGTGAATTGTTTATTTTGCAGAAAAGTGTGCAAAGGCACTATAAGCGTCAAGACTTCTACTATGTGGCTAACGAGAAGAGAGAAGGGCATGAAAGAAATACGTCAAGGCTTGAGCGTGAAGGAAAGAAGGAATGTAGGGGAGCAAACTAAAAGAAGAGGAGGATCTTCTTGGGAAGAAAGAAGAAAGGAGGAGGGCCAAAGTAAAAAAAGACAGAAGAGAGGAGGGGATCAAAAATCCCTAGCGCAGCCGATCCCCATCGGGCCTGGCAACACCTCTCCTTCCCCCTGTCTCCTTGTCCCACCTCCGGCCGCCGTCGCGGCCAGGCCAGTGTGGCGGCGCGCCAAGCAGCCCGCCATCCATCCATCCATCTCCAGCACCACATCCATCGATCCAATTAGCCACCACCGTCATCCATCACCACCATCCACAACGCCACACACCACCCACCAGTACCACCTCGCGCCCACCATCAGACACGATGGCGAGGGTGTCTTCCCCAGGGTGAGGCCGCCCTTTCTTGATGGCGTGCTTCACCAGACAGGGAGGCGAGGAAGTCTAAACCCCCGCGCGACCCCCCTGCTGCTCCTGACCGGCGATCCACTTCTTCTTCTCCTGCGCCCTCTGCCTGCTGCTCACACCCGTTGCTCCTCTCAACTTCTTTCTTCTTCCCCTCCTCTTGCTGCTGTCTTCTTCCCTGAACTCCTCCTGCTGCTGCTCCTCTGATCTGATGCTGAACCGATGCTCCTCTCAACACTTGCTGCTGCTCCTCACTAGCTCCAGGCCGCCCCCCTCGCTTCTTCTCTTCTCCAAGTCCCTCCTCTGCTCCCCTTCTTGCCCGAACCTTTTTTCCGCTCCTTCTCTGAACCTGTTGCTGCAATTGCGCTTTACTGCTTCTTGCTACCCCATGCTGCTGATGCCCTCAACCTCTTGCTGCTATTTCTCTTTCTCCCTCTCAATCTTCTCTGGATTTTCTGTAATAGGAGATGTGTAATGCTTTGTAATATTCAGATTTTAAGAGCGTTGGCAACCTGTAGCTTGTTATGTTTGGTAGTTGTAATATATAATGCTTGACTTGTATTTCTGAAGGCTGTGAGAATTAATTGTCCTAGAAATCTTGCTCTATGATTGAGTAATCTGCTAGTATAATTGTGTGTTCACCTTGTTTACTAGTCCCTGTACTAGTTAACTTTGTACTTGTTTGATTTTCAGTCCTTGTGTTAGCTCCAGCACGTGCGATATATATATATATATATATATACATATGTGTGTGCCTGTGATGTGATATGTTCATGTTCTGTCCTAAAACCTTGTTTCTTCCCCCTGTTAATTGTTATATATATATATATATATGTTCATGTCTTTTTAATTCCTTTGTTTGATGTTTGCTTGTTTTAGCATTTTCTTTCTCAAGCATAACAAAAATATCAGAAAGACAGAGTAAAGATAATCTTCATCTCCCTTTGCTACTGTGTCATTTCCATTACTGCTATCCTTGTTAGTGTTAGTTTATAATTCCTCGCAATCATCACTTGTATTCTTTCACCTAGCTTTAGCCGAGCATAGTTGCCGTCGTCTAGTCCCTGTGGAGAACACGACACTCGCAGTTTGGGCGTAAAACCCCCGCTGTACTTTCAATTGATCATTTTGGCGCCGTTGCCGGGGACTAGCGTCGAGCGTTTGTGTGAGGCTTTAGACTAGGTTTAGCTTGTTTCCTTTTTGTGCTTTATATATTTGTGATATATCTCTAGCCACTAACCCTGGTTCTAGTTAGTATCTTTTTGTCTTCTTTTCCTTTTTGCAGGTTGGATTATCCTCTCGGTTATGGCTTACTATTCAGATCATCAGGCTTATGCGAGCAACACTACAAACAGCACGGAAAGTGTTCAAGAACTGATAGGTAAGATTTCCCATCGATTAGATGATTTAGCTCGGCAGCGAGAAGGAGTTTTTGAGGATAGGCCTAGCTCTTATGATCCTTATTCTAGAGGTCATCCTTATGTTGCTCCTACATGCCATATTTGTGGATTTCAGGGCCATTCACCCGCTGAATGTCAGCGTGGTTACTCTCACCCTCCTGATTGTTATGGCATGAGCTTCGCCCCACCGCCTAGCTCATACCAAAACAATTACACACATGGGTGGCCTGAAAACCAGAATATGTCATATAGGAGCAATAACCCTGACATCTCATTGTTTGCCTCTAGTTATCCAATGCAGGGATTCAGGTACAATGAGGAGAACCACAACTATGCTCCACAACAGATTTATTCACCTCCTACTCATATACCTCAATACCAGGAGATGTGTCCAATGGAGTTAAATGGTCCTCCATTTGGTCAACCAACAACTCCAGCACCTTTCGAGCAATCTCATGTGCAAGTGCCCACACAAGATGAATTTGATGATATAGAGAAGCTCACATTGCTTAGTCTCGAGTTCACTTGGAGTGCCGAGGATGATCCTATTAGGAAGGTTATACTAGATGAAATGAAGAAGATCAAGAGTGGAAAAGAGCTAGTGGAAGAAGTAAGGAAGATTGAGAAGAACATCAACGCTGGCAGCACTATTTCTTCACAACTTGAGTTGAGTGTGGCTGAGATATCCATGGATACATGTGAGGTTCCAACACCTTCACATTTCGTTGAGCAAGTCAGCAAGTGCCTTGAGCAAGAGATACCTCAGATTGAAGAAGATGAACTATAAGACAAGGAACAAGATGGTCAAGAGCTCCAATTCCCAAGTGATCAAGTTGAAGACTCATCATCTATTACTCCTGAAGAAGTACAAGAAGCTATTGTAGATGAAGATGAAGAACATGAGATTTATTTGCCTATTGTCATACCAGAGCGTGATGTGTCAGGTTTACTCAATCCTCTTGATGACATGATGCCTTGTGATTTCTTTCCTATCACCTTGCATTACATGATACCATCACTTAAGATTGATTTGAAAACTCATTTGCTTGGATATGATGATATATACCCTGTTTGTGCCATTGCTCTCATTTGTGATGATCACAATTACTTTCCTCATGCTAGTCTTGAGCTTAATGATAAATGTCATCCTCGTGTGAGTATTGACCATGCTGATTTCTGCCATCCTAAACATGTGCTTTATAGTTATGCTTATATAATTGGATATTCCATTGATGACTTGGAGGGCATCGACCGTATCACATGTAGTTGTTTGTGTGAGTCCTATTTCAGGCTTTTGCTACTGCACTGTTTAGTACATGCTGACCAGGTTCGAGGTGACATTCCTTGGGATCCTGGTGGAGTCGGAGCATGGCGATGAGGGGAGCACAAACAGGGAACACAAACATAGAAGAGTGGAGAGAAGAAAGTAGGAGAGAAGAGTATGCAAATACCAGGTGATTCTGTTCCACTTGAATCAACCTTTAGAAAATTTAGTACGAGAACTGGCATTTTATTGCATTGAAACTCTTTTTGCATTGTGACACCTTAATCTTCACTGCAAAGTAGGATTCACTCCAAGAAGATTGTTGATTCTCTTAATACTAAAACTATGTAGCTGTATTCTTCTTATGCTAATTTCTGATAATGAATACTTTATACCTCCATGTAAATGTTCAATGGGAATGCCTTGAGTCTAAGTGAAACCTACTAATGAATTGATGTGCTGTGTCTGACTGTCCCAAGTTAAGCTAAGTAACTGGTGGCACTTAAGTAGTAGCTATGATCTCTGGATCTGTAGTATGTGAAAAACAGTGCCATTAGCTATGGATTCCTCTTTCAATTATTCCTGTTTTACTTAAGCTAAGTAATTTTCAAATAACTAAATAAAATAATTATAATAATTTAAGTCCGATCGACCTATAGTTGCATGTCATGTTCCCTGGATCAGTGGCTTGTGAAATCTGGTAGATTGGACTATAAAAAAAATTATATGAAAAATGCTATAATTTGTCGAACCAGGTGTATACCATGTTCCCGGGATCGGTGCTATGTTCCTTTGGGGAGATAATAACAAAAAAAATATACTAATAATTTGGTCGAGCCAGGTGTATACCATGTTCTTGGGATCGGTGGTATGTTCCTTTGGTGAGACTGATATAATATCATCACTTGTGCTTTAAATTCAATAAGTAACTTGTTTTTCTAATTGATTTTGGGGTCCCAGCTTATCTCAGGACTGAAGACAGAGCCAACTCTTGATTATTAGTATTCACTTTGACTCAAGGCCATTGACTTGGAACATTTACAGTGTGTTATAAAATATTTCTTATCACAATTTAGCTTCAGTAGAGTACATTTGCTTAGTTCCAGTATTGTCGGAATTACTATCTATCGGAAAGTGCATCTTTACTAGGCAGTGTGAGTTGTGTCACCATCATTTTTTTTCCTTTGCTTGAGGACAAGCAAAGATTTAAGTGTGGGGGAACTTGATAAGCACATTTCTTATATACTATTTGGGCACACAAATTCACCTTTTATTGAGATATATCCATCCATTCTTGCTATGACTTGTTGAATATTTGAATGATAATCATAGAAGAGAATGTTGACTAGTGAATTGTTTATTTTGCAGAAAAGTGCGCAAAGGTACTATAATCGTCAAGACTTCTACTATGTGGCTAACGACAAGAGAGAAGGGCATGAAAGAAATACGTCAAGGCTTGACCGTGAAGGAAAGAAGTAATGTAGGGGAGCAAACTAAAAGAAGAGGAGGATCTTCTTGGGAAGAAAAAAGAAAGGAGGAGGGCCAAAGTAAAAAAAGACAGAACAGAGGAGGGGATCAAAAATCCCTAGCACAGCCGATCCCCATCGGGCCTGGCAACACCTCTCCTTCCCCCTGTCTCCTTCTCCCACCTCCGGCCGCCGTCGCGGCCAGGCCAGCGTGGCGGCGCGCCAAGCAGCCCGCCATCCATCCATCCATCTCCAGCACCACATCCATCCATCCAATCAGCCACCGCCGCCATCCATCAACACCACTCCATCACCACCATCCACAGCGCCACACACCACCCACCAGCACCACCTCGCGCCCACCATCAGACACGATGGCGAGGGTGTCTTCCCCAGGGCGAGGCCGCCCCTTCTTGATGGCGTGCTTCACCAGACAGGGAGGCGAGGAAGTCTGAACCCCCGTGCGACCCCCCTGCCGCTCCTGACCGGCGATCCACTTCTTCTTCTCCTGTGCCCTCTGCCTGCTGCTCACACCCGTTGCTCCTCTCAACCTCTTTCTTCTTCCCCTCCTCTTGCTGATGTCTTCTTCCCTGAACTCCTCCTCCTGCTGCTCCTCTGATCTGATGCTGAACCGATGCTCCTCTCAACACTTGCTGTTGCTCCTCACTAGCTCCTGGACGCCCCCCTCGCTTCTCTCCAAGTCCCTCCTCTGCTCCTCTTCTTGCCCGAACCTTTTTGCTGCTCCTTCTCTGAACCTGTTGCTACAATTGCGCTTTACTGCTTCTTGCTACCCCATGCTGCTGATGCCCTCAACCTCTTGCTTCTATTTCTCTTTCTCCCTCTCAATCTTCTCTGAATTTTCTGTAATATGAGATGTGTAATGCTTTGTAATATTCAGATTTTAAGAGTGTTGGCAACCTGTAGCTTGTTATGTTTGGTAGTTGTAATATATAATGCTTGACTTGTATTTCTGAAGGCTGTGAGAATTAATTATCCTAGAAATCTTGCTCTATGATTGAGTAATCTGCTAGTATAATTGTGTGTTCACCTTGTTTACTAGTCCCTGTACTAGTTAACTTTGTACTTGTTTGATTTTCAGTCCTTGTGTTAGCTCTAGCACATGTGATATATATATATATATATATATATATATATATATATATATATATATATACACACATATGTGTGTGCCTGTGATGTGATATGTTCATGTTCTGTCCTAAAACCTTGTTTCTTCCCCCTGTTAATTGTTATATATATATATGTTCATGTCTTTTTAATTCCTTTGTTTGATGTTTGCTTGTTTTAGCATTTTCTTTCTCAAGCATAACAAAAATATCAAAAAGATAGAGTAAAGATAATCTTCATCTCCCTTTGCTACTGTGTCATTTCCTTTCTTGCTATCCTTGTTAGTGTTAGTTTATATTTCCTCGCAATCATCACCTGTATTCTGTCACCTAGCTTTAGCCGAGCATAGTTGCTGTCGCCTAGTCCCTGTGGAGAACACGACACTCGCAGTTTGGGTGTAAAAACCACGTTGTACTTTCAATTGATCACTAACTTAGGTTGAATACAAGTGCCCAAAATTGTGTGCGTGTTATAATAAGGATTCACTTAAAATAGTACGTGAGTGAACAGAGGGATCAATTGGATAGTGTTCCCGAGTAGTAGCGAGATGTGTGAGGTAAGATACACCACTGGCCCTTTTAATTTTTCTGATTAATTTGTTTGTTTCACCCTCTAACTGGTGGGACCCAACGTACTACGTGGAGAGAGGTAAGGTGACTAAGGCTGCATTATTTATGCACCACTTTGGATAGTATTACCACCAAAGCCACATGACACGATTATGATTTAAATCCCATGAATCCCACACAGAAAAAAACACGGCATAATGCATGAATGTATAAAAGGTTATTTCCCTCTCGTTGAACATAACGAGAGGGTTGTGCAGCTGGTTAGCCGGTTCGCTCATCAAACTTGAGGTCTCAGGTTCGATAACTACACTTGAGCATAATTCGTGCCATGAGGATTCTTTGACTGGTCAAAATGGATGGATACGGAGCTATACGATCTTGTAGTGACCGTATAATCACCTCATCACGTATGAGCTGCAGCCTCGGCGTTTGTTTTCTAGGGTTTGCACTCTTCACACTCTCTCTCCAGTATATATATACATGCTGGAGCCTCAGCGCTTGTGGTTGCTCTCTTCACACTCTCTCACCCTCTCCAGATCTAAACAAGACTTCGTTGGCCTATCTCTCTCCCCTCACTGTTGGTCAAAGAGCCGGCAGGATCCGTCCGCCGGGAAGGGAAGGAGGCTTAAGGCTGTCGTCGTCGGCGAGGGAGGGAATCCACTACCGGCGCATCTATTCACTTTCACCCAGCTGCGGCGTGGGAGTGCCTCCGACCCCTTCTTCTTTGCCGCCATACATAGTGTGGGCCGAACGGCCTCCGGTCACCCACTGAACCACACCCCAAGAACCTTAAGGTATAATTTACTTATTCCACATGCATTGCTCTAGCTGCATGTGGGCTTTTTCCGCTTCCGCACTCGAATCTAGGTGTTGGATCAAACATGAAAGTAGTGGGAAAAGTTGTATACCATGAATCTAGGACGTGGTTTAAAGAGGAAAGGAATGGGGGGAAGTAGAAGGAAAAGTTGTATAGCATGAATCTAGGACGTGGTTCAAAAAGGAAAGGAAGGGGGAAAGTTGTGGGGAAAGTTGTATCGCATGAATCTAAGACGTGGTTCAAAGAGGAAAGGAATGGGGGAAAGTAGTGGGGAAAGTTGTATAGCATAAATCTAGGACGTGGTTCAAAGAGGAAAGGAAGGGGGGAAAGTACTAGTACAGACTGGTTATCTAGCACCTACGTTGGTCGAAAAGGGAAAACAATGACAAACGCAGTATGCACATCTGTAGCAAACTGATCTTTTGTTTTGGGGGACAAGGTTGTACAGTTCGAGTAGGACTAGATTTGCCATGCTCACATAGGGAAAGGTGTCTAAAGATAACTAAACCGGGACGAACACAAATATGCTCCTTGGTTGTTTGTTATTTGTTGCAACAGACTGTGCATCACCCCAGTACATCGGTAGATGCACATGGTGCTGGTGCGTCCACTGTCCCGTGCAACTCTTTAGCTATTGTTAAGGCCCTGTTTGGCTAAAAACTCCCTAGTCCCTGCCTGCTTGGTTCCAGGGACTAAACATGGACTAGAGGTTATTAAATGACATGCTAAAATACCATGTTACCCCTAGTAATGAACTAATAGATAACAAGGTGTGATGCGTGACAGGGGCAACTGTTGGAAAAAGTCCCAAAAAGACTCTCCCTCTAGGTCTTCTTTCTTTAGTCCCAAATGCCCACTCTTAGTCCCTAAAAGTCCCTCCTGTTTGGTTTAGATGGGACTGACACAGAGTTTTCTTAGTCCCTACACCAAAATGTCCTTGTAAACAATACCCTCTAATAATGCCGCTGGAAAATTGATGCAATGCCACAATTAAAAGCAAATTACATGTTTAACAAATTTTATTGTTAATATAATCTCTCTGTTAATATTAATCAATGCCACCGTTTGAGAAAAGCTATTGTCTTGCTTTCTTTCCCATTTAGATAAGGTAGATGCTTCTTTTTGTTGGCTTATGTGTCATCCACCGTTATTGATCACTAGTTGTTTCCTTTGCACCTCTGTAAACATGGTTATCTACTTCAACTCGTTTCCATTGTGACCTTTTGTTGCATTGCACACAACACTTCTGTTTTAACAGTGTTTTGTGTAGTTCAACCAAAATGTCATACTGACAACATTGCTTGATTGCTTGATCTTAGTGGAACTGCACAAGAGGAGGTCTTACTTCCTATCCGTGTTGGCAAATTTGGTTCAGATCTTCTTCTTGTGAGTTGTTTGAATTCCACGTCATGAGAGGTCCGTACTAGCCTTCTTTCACATGATTCTGCAGTGTGCTTTCATATGTTGTGCTACCTGTACGGTAATGTTGCTTGATTTTAGTGAACTGCACAAATGGAGACAAGACATCCAATCTGTATGTGCATGGTAATATCCCATTGAGGTAAGATAAGCATATTTCACAACTATTAGCCTGTATTTCACCACTTTCATCAGAAAATTAATGTCATTGTTTAGTGCTATGCTTCTGCTCCCTAATTGACATGCCAAATCTTACATTGAAGGTGAAGCTTGTCTGTTATTGAACCAAGTGATGAAGGGGAAGAACAAGCGGAAGAAAAATAAAAATCAACTCCCAATGCTGTAATGAAGCACTAGAACTGTGATGACACAAGTAATGATATAGTTTTGCATATTAATTTATTGCTATGGCTGGAACGAGCAATCGTTTTGCCACTGATTTGATGCCACTCTTAATGTAATACGTAATTATCTCTACTTGTGCAAACAGGGATCTTCTTTGAAGATACCATATATTTTAGTGGAACTGCACAAGAAGATGTTGGAATCATTAAACTAATCGAAGAGTATATAGTAAGCATGGCCACCACAGTAGATAGCAACAGATGGTTCCGGAGAAATGCTTCATCTGTATGCTCTACACAATAAGCCTGACAAAGGTTGGTACTCGCCCACTGATTTCATCCATATGATTGAGCTTTGTCATCTCTATTGGTGTTGTGCTACTATTTAGATACTGTCATGAAAAAGTGGTATTGTCACTGAGAAGTGCTTCATCTATGCTGTTTTAAATATTTCCTTTCCTTTTTTTCGAGCAAACAGGGACACTAGCATTTAGTTGTCCTTTTGTCTTTGCACAACAGGATCATCCTCCTCTGAATAAGAATATGGAGTACGTGAAGTGACTAGTTCCAATTCTGACAGGATGAAGAAGCCCTGTCTATCTTCTCATCAGAAGGAGCAGTTGAAGGATGGCTACATTACTCCCCACAAGACCAAACTAACTTCAGCTCAGAAGGACTGACAAATCTCCATCTTCTTGATGTGATGCACGAGTACAATGTTGTTCTAGGATTCTTTCCGATGAGTTGCATTTTTCTAAAAGTGTGCTCTACATGGACCATGTAGGTGCCTGTTTAAACTGTCAATTCATAGTACAATTTGCTTTATACTAATCACTTTTTTGTATTTGTGCAAACAGGGGTGCTCAGCTTGATTTCAATGGGAACTACACAGAATGTTCATGAATACATCGAATCATTCATTTCCACCACAAGAAAGGAGGTGCCGATAAGTTCAAGGCATTGCAACATATAAGGGCAAAATCATACAAGCTACGCGCGAATTTGGTTGATTTTGGTGCAACTACACAAAAAGAACAGCTGGTTTATTTAGCACGAGGTGCCATGTCAATGTCCGAACTGATGGCAAACCCTGCCCATTCCACAATCGTAGGCATTTGATATTTTGGAATGGGACAACCTTCTCAAATTTTGCTCATTGATTTTAGCAAGAAGACATGCGTTTGATATTTTCGAATGGGACGCCCTTCGATGTCAGCAGCGTCGATCAATTTTTTCTTTATTCTTTAGTTCTAAAGTAACTATTGGCTCTGACATGTGAATTGCTTAGATGCATAATCATCGATTGTTTTGAATGTTCTCTATGAATTGCCAGGCCTGTGTGTTTGATTGCAATGTACATGAATGCTAAAAAGCTGCTCAAACTCTTTGTGCTCCTTCTGTTACTTTTTACTTCACACATTGTGAAAGTGCATACTTTTTTCTATAAGATTGGTCAAAGTAGAGATACTTTGACTGCAGACAAAACATGCATGCAGACTAGAAAGGACCGGAGGGAGTACGTGTGAAACTGCTGCAAACGAGGTGATCACCCTGGGAATAATGCTAGTATGTATTGTTTTGCATGTTCATCCAATGCCAGTGATACAAGAATTCGAACTAATCGAACTAAATTCATTCATACACGGCCAGATATCATATAAACATGCTGGATTTCATTACATTTCATACACTCTTCAACTAAAAAGGGGTGCGCTGGAGGTATAATTAATTAACTGAAGCTACCCACCTGTGTCTGCTGAGCCGAACAGAAGCTTCAGGGACTTACCTGCAGGTGCAGTTGCGTAACTGACAGGTGGCCCAGATGCCTGTTGGGCCCATGTGTCAGTCGGCCAACTGCACCAGTAGTTAAGTAGAAGCAGCGTCCTTCTCCAACATAGCTCTCCGACTCCACGTCGCTGCCAAGAAGCTAATTGTCTATCAATGGTCAACCTGCCTAGCTTGGCTTGAACCGGAGGGTAGCAGCGGTGGCCTTACTTGGACCCGAGCGGCGGCGACCTACCGTGTTCTACTCTTCCTCGTTTTCTGTGTGGTATGGCCTCGTTGGCAGCGGGGCGGGGCCTCAACGGAGTAGGTCCTCCGCCTCGGTGCCGGCAGGGCGGGGCCTCGATGGAGCCGGCGATGTCCTGTCTATTTGCCGGCGGGCGGCCCCTCGGTGGAGCGGGGGAAATCCTCCCCATCGTTGCCGGCAGGGTGGGGCCTCGGCTGAGCTGGCGATGTCCTCGGCCTCGTTGTTGGCGGGACAGGGCCTAGGTGGAGCCGGCGGTGTCCTCTTCCTCGTTGTTGGTGCCGCAGGTGAGGGAGTCCTGGATTAGCGGGTATCCGGACAGCCGGACAATATACTTTGGTCGGGCTGTTGGACTATGAAGATACGAGACTCAAGACATCTACGATCTCGTGGTAGGTCAACTCTTGTAATATGTCAGGACCCCGATCTAATGCCACACCGATCTAGCATGTAACACCTCATATCACTTTGCGGCCTCATGTAAGGTATCCCCATGGGTGTCGCCTTACCAGGCCTGGGATCGTTTGCGCCTTTTGGCTCACGTATATGATAGTGTTGCTAGCATCGATATGACAAGGAACCCGGGTTGACATGGCTAGTCATAAACCCAAAGTGGCACTAACTTACAGGGACAAGCATACATGACCCAGCAATGAACGTGTCGGTCATCAGCGAGTGAATCCAGGCTGTAGCAACTTGGCTAATAGGACTCTAGAGAATCTGGGCTGTAGCAGGCTAGCAGGAGTCCGGTACACACCGCGTGACATTCCCCAAAAGGGATAGACATAGGAACGAAGAAGGACACATGTCGGCCAACCTAAGTGTTCGGAGCAGTAGCAAGCTACCATGGCTTAGTGGAAACACTAGGAGACATTTCCCAGTAAGAGAGACTACCAAGGATAAACAACTAGATAGTCAGATCCCACACATACCAAGCATTTCAATAACTTACACACAATATGCTCGATATGTGCAAATACAACATGGCATCACAACATGACTCTACAACTCAAGTATTTTATTCAATAGGCTCCGAGGAGCGAGATATTACAAACATGGGTCTCATGACCCAACATTCAGAGCACACAAGTCAAAGCACAAGCGGAAGCTTAACATGTCTGAGTACAGACATCTACAAATGAAAAATGCTGAGAAGCCTGACTATTTACAAGATCCTGCTAAGGGCACAAGATCGTAGCTGTGGTAACAAGCTGAACATCGAAGTCCACGCGAAACTACTAGTGAGATGGAAGTCTCTCTGCAAAAACATAAAATAGGCAAACGTCAGTACAAATGTACCCAGCAAGACTTACATCAGAACTAACTACATATGCATCATTATCAACAAAGGGGGTGGTGGGGTTTAAATGCAGCAAGCCAGCTTTGACTCAGTGGCTATCCTAAACTACGACTGCAAGTAACTCTTTTGAGGTGGCGCACATGAGTCCACATATTCACCATATCGATACAACACTATGGATCCGCTCCCGTCTCCCTACGAGAATGCCATCCATAGCACTCACACTTATCTTGCGCATTTTCGAGTATCCACTTTCACTTGTCTATGAACTATACAGGAACCCAGAAGTCCTTTTTCGCGGACACGGCTATTCGAATAGATCATTTATAACCCTGCAGGGGTGTACTTCTTCACACACGCTCTCGCCACTTACCACCATGTACACGTCGTGTATCTCGGCAACCTTCAAGCGGAAGCCTGGCGAGGGAGTCGGCCACGACTTGACTAATCACGCCAGACTCTAGTCCAGGTTTATCGCCTATTCGGGTTCCATCCGCAAGGAGATCCGGCCGGGGTGTCGCTCACGGCCCCAAACGATGTGTGCAGGGTGCCCAAGCCCACCTCGACGGGTGGATCTATGTTTGGTACACCATGCCACGGTGCCTAGTCTGTCCCAAGCCCACCTGTACCGGGTGCCACTTGGTAGACTACTAACACTACCTACAAACACCAGAAACTAGTTGCAACTCCTGGATAGAGATCATGTTGATTAATAAGTCCAGAGGGGTCGAGTTACCGTAACCCAATGTGTGGTACTAACTGTTCATGGATCACAAACACAGAACTCAGTTCCTGAGGATAGTTTCAATGAGACAACCCACCATGTACTCCTACATGGCCTCTCATCACTACCTTTACCAAATCGTGTTCACACACTTAGCTCTCAACAGTAAGACATGTTCACCACATTCCAATTTATCCCTGATGAATCAGACCTGACACAACTCTAAGCAATAGCAGGCATGGCAAACAAGCATGAATGAGTAGGCACATCAGGGCTCAAACAACTGCTACTCATGCTAGTGGGTTTCATCTATTTACTGTGGCAATGACATGTCATGCAGAGGAAAGGAGTTCAACTACCACACCATGTAACAGTTGAATCATTGTTGTCCTAATGCAGTAAAAGAGTGGGATTGTATCGGAATGAACAAGGGGGTTTTGCTTGCCTGGCACTTCTGAAGATAGTATAGCTCTTCATGGGTGTCATTGATCACATCGTTGAAGCAACGTCGACTGATAGGGGGCAATTACCGGCAACAGAGAGAAAACACAATCAATGCAATACAATAGTATGATGCATGATCATGACATGGCAATATGATGTTCGTTGAGCTAATGCAACTAACAACACAATTAAATGAAGTTGGTTTGAACGCAAGGTTCAAATTCAAACTCCACATGTGGTTATTTAAATGCTATTCATCTGATTTGTCCTAAACATTAGCCATAAGTTGTTCTAACATGCATGGGAATGCCATAATCAGATTCTTTGGATTTTTCTGATCATTTTTCATATATAACTTATTTCATTCTGAGCTACGGTTATTTTTCTATGATTTTTAGAAGTTTGGGGTATTTTTTGAATTATTTTAAATCCAGAAAATTATTAACTGCGTCAGCATTGCGTCACTGTGACATTAGCAGGTCAACAGGGGCTGGTCCGGGTCAAACCTGACATGTGGGGTCCACACGTTAGTGTAACAGGGCAGGAACAGAGACTGACCAGTGGATCCAGGTCAACGTTGACGTGGCAGGGTCAAACTGACACGTGGGGCCGATTGTATTAACCTAAACTAAACAGGGAATAAATCAGGTTTGGTTTAGGGCATGGGGCCCATATGTCAGTGAGAGAGGGGGTTAATTAGCTGGGTCATTAGTGACTAATGACAGCGCCACTTCGACTTCGCAGGAGTTACACCAGCGACGACCAAAACGACGGCGGCTCGGCTCGGATTTGAGCTACGGTTGGTGGTTTGGCGAGCTGAGGGCACCAGGGAGTAGCTCTTGCTCATCCACATCCAAAGGACCCGACGGGAGGCCGCGGGGTTGTCGGGAGCAGCGCCGCTGGCGAGCAAGGCGGCGGCCGGAATTACGGCACCATGGGCGCGAGGACTGCAGCGCGCTAGCGAGCGAGATGATGGCCGCGTTGGGCTCTTGGGAGCTCCCTGAGCACGCCTGCATGCTCAGGTTAGCCAGGCGGGGCTGCTACTGACGGTGATGACAGACGCAACACCGACGAGCTTCGGTGACGGCGGGGAACAACACTACGGCATGGGGGCGAGCAAATGGAGAGAGGGGAGATGCGGCGGAGCTCACAGCGTATCCGATGGCGTCATCGGTGAGGTCGGGGACGGTCGGGTTGCTGCGAATCGACGAGGACGACCGTTGGTGCAGAGGATGAAGACGGCGCCGATGGTGGCCATGTTGTGATCCTCTGGTTGCTGTCGTCGATGGGGACGCGTACAAGGTCAGCGCAGAGCTCCCGATCATGGCAACGCGACGAGGGAATGACGATGGCCACGCGAGCGGTAGCGGTGGACGGTGGGGCTATCGGTGGTCACGTGGAGAAGGGCTAGAGAGGGAGATAGGCACCAGAGAGATAGGGGAGTGAGAGGGACGGTGCTGGGCGTCTCCGTGGCGCGGTTCGAAGGCCGAGGAGGCTGCCACGGTGAAGCAGGAGGTGGAGGACTCTGCGTGCGCGCGTGCGACTTCGCCTCTGCCTACTGGCAGAGTCTGAAGATGACCATGGTGCCCTTGGTGGGTTGGGCCAGCAACGGTGTTGGGCTGCTACAGGTGCAGGTAAGCTGGTCCAGGTTAGTTTCCTTCTTTTTTTTTCACATTTCTATTTCTGTTTTCTAATATTTCAATTTTGTTTTGATTTGATTGACATCCCAAATCATTTAGTAGCTTCTGAAAATATTTATGTGGCTTGATGTAATATATTCAAAGCCACTCACGGGTTTTTCAGAATTGTTGGACTTGCAATTCTTTTATAGAAGAATTAAATCCAACTCAAATATTTATTGACTTAAATCCAAATGGTCAAAATAATTCCTAAAAATGTTCCATATTTTTGGTTTGGACCAAAACCCTTGCCAAAAATATTAAACATCATTGAAGAGCATTTTGGAAACATTGCATGCATTTTCCAGGGTTATTTGCCCTTCTTTTAATTAAAATTTTGAGGCTTTCAAATTTCCTCAATTCAAGTTTCTTGAATTTAAACATGATGCATGGATGCAATGCCACTATCTGCAACCAAATTCTAGGGCTGTGACAACTCACCCCCACTAAACGAGAATCTCGTCCTGAGATTCAAGACGCGAGGTAAGAAGACAGAGGGGACACAAAGCTAACACGATCTTCATGATCCGATTGCCTTTCTGGAAGATGCTAATTCATTGCATCATGCTGATCTTGGTACCTTTGCCTTTAAGGTCATTGTCCAACACGACGACGACAGAAAGAAATTCTACATGAATCGATCTTCTCGAAGATCGAGCAACTCAGGATCAACTCATGGAGTGAGATGTAGGAACATCTCTCGAGTTGAGACACAAAACACACATCGAGAGGGATGGAAGACACAGACGGCAAAAGTTCGATTTGGTAGGCAACAATTCCATGGTTTAATAGATGGTGAGGGGGTTTCAATGTAGCGAGGAGTTAAGTTGCCCATGATTCCATAACGGGGCACCTTAGGGTAGGTCTCTCGTAGAAGTATTCCCTTAAGTGGAAAAAAAATTACTTTTGACATAAATATCATTGGAACTCTTCATACCAGCCTAAGGCAATTCACAATTGATCATTTGAAAGGATTTAAAGGAATGACATGCCCAGTTGAAAGGAAACTGGAGTTATAGGACAACTTGGCAACGGAAGGCACATTCCAAATGTTGCCGAGGATATAACCCAGTGACCGAGCATGCTCTCAAGAACGTGAGCATTTCCTTGTTCATCAAGGTTTCACCAACATCCATGTCAAAGATCCTGGCAACACTTCATACTACCATGATGAGTAGCTATGGAGGATGCATATGCAAAGAAAGACAACACTATCTCAGATTTTACCTTAGCAATGCCAAGGAAACAAAATCTTGATGATCGACAGAGAGACATTTAGCACTCTGCTTCTAATGTTCTCCTTGATGTTTAAGATACCACTATCATGATTCAAAGTGGCATCAACATGGTCATCAAGTAAAGGTCGGACTTCGGGAACACGAAGGACCATAAGGATCAACTTCCAGAATAAGGCAAATCCTCATGGGGAGTGGATGATATCTTGACTCAGCAAAATGACCACTACATTGACTTACCGGGAATACAGAAAAACCAAGATCAAAGTCTTTGAAATGTCGGAACCATCATATCCGCTTGAAATTCAGATCTGGTTGCTGGCGAGATGATTCAGACTCAGCATGTCTTAAAAGGAAGGTTGCAACACAAGTCGACGACATGACATTGCGAGATTCTCAGGAAATGAACTACGGTAGTAAGCTCCAAAATATGAGCTGGTTCTGCTACACACATGTGAACACGTTGTCCTAGACAAGCATGACCACATGGTAGTCGTATAATAAAACACTACCAAAGTTCAGGTGAGGAACCATCATCGAGGATATCGAAGTCCTTGCACAAGTCCGGATTAGCTCTTAGGAAGGAACTTCTTCTCCTTGAACAAATCAATTAGTGGCTTGGTGTGCTAGGGAATACATATGGAGTGGAGGTAATTAATCTACCAAACCATAGAATACTTCGCACGTATGCATGACTGATTTGGGATGACTCCAGAGGAAACAAAACAAACCTTTCTCAAATTCATGGTGGCACCTTACACTTAATGCGTGTGAACTTGGAGAAAGTCACTTCCTTCACCAAAACATATACCTCATGAGCGGAACACGAAGGCAATGCTACAAAGTTTACAACACTAGCTCAACATTCAACATGAATCTTGGAGGAGACAAGATGCTGCTGATGGGCTCAACAACAACTCATCGGAATTTCCATATCACTCGAATTCCACCATTATGTGAACAATGTGATAGTATTGGTCAGACCCAAAAGATATAATGGTGTATGCTCGAGGAAACAACCACGAGTAAGGCAACATTATGAACATCATTGGTTTTGATTTGACTTTACGATAGCCCGTACTCAAATCAAAGACTGGATATGATAATAGTTTCAACAATTGATCACGGGGAATAATTGACGAGGATATTATTTTTCTACAACATATACACATAAGATATCCCTTGAAATGAACTAAGTCCGTCAAGCTTTCATCTTCCAACTCTCCAAGTTGTTGTTTAGGTTAACCAACTAGCTCAGGGGTATCCAACACAGGTTCTTGGAGAATGGATGGTTAATAGGAAAACCAACTTGATCACGAGCTCAACATAACAGTCAGAGGACAACCTAGTGATACTTCCGAGAAGATATTCGGAAAATCACAAACCACCGATATGCTACTAAGCTCGAGAACAATCCTGCTTTTCAGGGCAAGACGAGATGATCAAATAAGCAAGGGATTGGCACTAACCTAACTCATTGATCGAAGAGTGCATCGGAGATAAACACTAGGTAGCACGATCAATCTCAGAATGGTGATTCGATAACCAACACGCTAAGTATGAAATTATTATCCTTTAACTACCAAGCAACGGAGTTGCTAGGAGTATAGATTTCACACATCACGATTAACTTGTCGGCACTCCAGTTGCGTCAACACGAAACCGAGGAATGAAAAATGATGGCGAGAAGTATCACTACATGAAGAATCCATAAGAGAAGGTGCAATCCTCATGACATTCCTGACATAAAGTGGGTAATACTTGAGGGTAGAACAGAACAAAAGCTGGGTTGACATTTGATCTGCGAGGTACAACTACTTCGACCCAATCCTGGATATGGATGAGGTACTTGAGTTTGTTTCTCCTAGTCATTCTGATTAGAATGGCTTGACGGATCACAGGAGTAATGGGCATCGATAAACACGATTGCACAACTACTCCTTACTATCAATTGATAGACGAGGACCAGAAAGCAACTAAAGAGGGACAACTCGAAAGAACATATGGTTTTCTGAGTTGTGGATGCATAGATTAGCATGTCGAATGAGTTCAACATATTTCTTCCGGATAACCCATGTAGAAAGGTAGAACTAGCAGGGCCACAATATAGAATGGAGAACTCATCAAGAGCACTCTTGTTGTGATCATTCGTTTCAACGAGGAGCTTCTGCCATAAGTAGTTCATGGTATTTGAAAGAAGGAAATACCACGGACCTCGAGGACTATTGCAAAGGTTACTAATATCCTAAAGGAACTAGCAACACTATCAACATGAAGTAAGTAGGGTGAATCTTGGGTTCAAGAACCCAGGAATAGAATACCTACTAACTAAATGGCATCACGGGATGCTTTTGAGAATAATTGACAGAATCATCACACTGGGAATACAAACCATGGCTAGGTTAATAGATGATCCCCTAAGACACCTAGGGTCATAATAATAACTCCAACATATATGTCGAGGCAACAGAATACCTCAACTCACCGGTTAGTGTGGGTAAACTGGCCCAAAGGAGCATCGGTAACGAGAGGAGAGAAGTTGCAAATGCTTCAGACTATTTAGAAACCTGGGATGACTCTGACAGCATAACGGCTGTAAATGCTCAAAAAGATTTGAAACATCCTGCAAAATGGTGGCGTAACCACTCGATCATCAAAATATCAAGGTTCCGAGACGAATTGTCAACATATGGAAGTAGTAGAAACTGAATTGAGACTTGAATCCATCATTCCTAGAAGACTAAGGATTAGTAACACATGATCCTGATAGAAAGAAGAGAAAGCCTAGTTTCTTAACCCCGTAGGAAAGATAGTATGACTCGGATCAGAAGGGCATAAGGTAAAGGAGTAAAAAGAGCCTTATGTTCCCACCCACAATCAATTCCCTTATATAACTTCAGAATTTCTAGACTCGACTTCGACCAGTTTGGCTTGGTAATCCTACAGGTATTCAGGCTCTCATACCAAAGCTGTCAGGACCTCGATCCAATGCCACCCCGATCTAGCATGTAACACCTCATATCACTCTGTGGCCTCACACACGGTATCCCCATGGGTTTTGCCTTACCAGGCCCGTGACCATTTGCGCCTTTTGGCTCACGTATATGATAGTGTCGCTAGCATCCATATGACAAGGAACCTGGGCTGACATGGCTAGTCGTAAACCCAAAGTGTCACTAACTTACAGGGACATGCATACATGACCCAGCAACGAATGTGTCGGTCATCAGCGAGTGAATCCGGGCTGTAGCAACTGGGCTAACAGGACTCTGGAGAATCCGAGCTGTAGCAGGCTAGCAGGACTCTGGTAGACACCGCGTGACATTTCCCCGAAGGGACAGACACAGGAACGAAGAAGGACACATGCCGGCCAGCCTAAGTGTTCTGGAGCAGTACAAAGCTACCATGCCTCAGTGGAAACACTAGGAGACATTTCCCGGTAAGAGAGACTACCAAGGATAAACAACTAGATAGTCATATCCCACATATACCAAGCATTTCAATAACATACACTCAATATGCTCGATATGTGCAAATACAACATGGCATCACAACATGACTCTACAACTCAAGTATTTTATTCAATAGGCTCCAAGGAGCGAGATATTACAAACATGGGTCTCATGACCCAACATTCAGAGCACACAAGTCAAAGCACAAGCGGAAGCTTAACATGTCTGAGTACAAACATCTACAAATGAAAAAGGCTGAGAAGCCTGATTATTTACAAGATCCTGCCGAGGGCATAAGATCGTAACTGAGGTAACAAGCTAAACGTCGAAGTCCACGTGAAACAAATAGTGGGACGGAAGTCTCTCTGCAAAAACATAAAATAGGCAAATGTGAGTACAAATGTACCCAACAAGACTTACATCAGAACTAAATACATATGCATCATTATCAACAAAGGGGGTGGTGGGGTTTAACTGCAGCAAGCCAGCTTTGACTCAGTGGCTATCCTAAATTGACGAGGATATTATTTTTCTACAACATATACACGTAAGATATCCCTTGAAATGAACTAAGTCCGACAAGCTTTCATCTTCCAACTCGCCAAGTTGTTGTTTAGGTTAACCAACTAGCTCAGGGGTATCCAACACAGGTTCTTGGAGAATGGATGGTTAATAGGAAAACCAACTTGATCACGAGCTCAACATAACAGTCAGAGGACAACCTAGTGATACTTCCGAGAAGATATTCGGAAAATCACAAACCACCGATATGCTAGTAAGCTCGAGAACAATCCTGCTTTTCAGGCCAAGACGAGATGATCAAATAAGCAAGGGATTGGCACTAACCTAACTCATTGATCGAAGAGTGCATCGGAGATAAACACTAGGTAGCACGATCAATCTCAGAATGGTGATTCGATAGCCAACACGCTAAGTATGAAATTATTATCCTTTAACTACCAAGCAACGGAGTTGCTAGGAGTATAGATTTCACACATCACGATTAACTTGTGGGCACTCCAGTTGCGTCAACACGGAACCGAGGAATGAAAAATGATGGCGAGAAGTATCACTACATGAAGAATCCATAAGAGAAGGTGCAATCCTCATGACATTCCTGACATAAAGTGGGTAATAATTGAGGGTAGAATAGAACAAAAGCTGGGTTGACATTTGATCTGCGAGGTACAACTACTTCGACCCAATCCTGGATATGGATGAGGTACTTGTGTTTGTTTCTCCTAGTCATTCTGATTAGAATGGCTTGACGGATAACAGGAGTAATGGGCATCGATAAACACGATTACACAACTACTCCTTACTATCAATTGATAGACGAGGACCAGAAAGCAACTAAAGAGGGATAACTCGAAAGAAGATATGGTTTTCTGAGTTGTGGATGCATAGATTAGCATGTCGAATGAGTTCAACATATTTCTTCCGGATAACCCATGTAGAAAGGTAGAACTAGCAGGGCCACAATATAGAATGGAGAACTCATCAAGAGCACTCTTGTTGTGATCATTCGTTTCAACGAGGAGCTTCTGCCATAAGTAGTTCATGGTATTTGAAAGAAGGAAATACCACCGACCTCGAGGACTATTGCAAAGGTTACTAATATCCTAAAGGAACTAGCAACACTATCAACATGAAGTAAGTAGGGTGAATCTTGGGTTCAAGAACCCAGGAATAGAATACCTACTAACTAAATGGCATCACGGGATGCTTTTGAGAATAATGGCCAGAATCATCACACTGGGAATACAAACCATGGCTAGGTTACTAGATGATCCCCTAAGACACCTAGGGTCATAATAATAACTCCAACATATATGTCGAGGCAACAGAATACCTCAACTCACCGGTTAGTGTGGGTAAACTGGCCCAAAGGAGCATCGGTAACGAGAGGAGAGAAGTTGCAAATGCTTCAGACTATTTAGAAACCTGGGATGACTCTGAGAGCATAACGGCTGTAAATGCTCAAAAAGATTTGAAACATCCTGCAAAATGGTGGCGTAACCACTCGATCATCAAAATATCAAGGTTCCGAGACCAATTGTCAACATATGGAAGTAGTAGGAACTGAATTGAGACTTGAATCCATCATTCCTAGAAGACTAAGGATTAGTAACACGTGATCCTGATAGAAAGAAGAGAAAGCCTAGTTTCTTAACCCCGTAGGAAAGATAGTATGACTCGGATCAGAAGGGCATAAGGTAAAGGAGTAAAAAGAGCCTTATGTTCCCACCCACAATAAATTCCCTTATATAACTTCAGAATTTCTAGACTCGACTTCGACCAGTTTGGCTTGGTAATCCTACAGGTATTCAGGCTCTCATACCAAAGTTGTCAGGACCCCGATCCAATGCCATACCAAAGTTATCACTCTATGGCCTCACACACGGTATCCCCACGGGTTTTGCCTTACCAGGCCCGGGACCATTTGCGCCTTTTGGCTCACATATATGATAGTGTCGCTAGCATCCATATGACAAGGAACCTGGGCTGACATGGCTAGTCGTAAACCCAAAGTGTCACTAACTTACAGGGACATGCATACATGACCCAGCAACGAATGTGTCGGTCATCAGCGAGTGAATCCGGGCTGTAGCAACTAGGCTAACAGGACTCTGGAGAATCCGAGCTGTAGCAGGCTAGCAGGACTCTGGTAGACACCGCGTGACATTTCCCCGAAGGGACAGACACAGGAACGAAGAAGGACACATGCCGGCCAGCCTAAGTGTTCTGGAGCAGTAGCAAGCTACCATGGCTCAGTGGAAACACTAGGAGACATTTCCCGGTAAGAGAGACTACCAAGGATAAACAACTAGATAGTCAGATCCCACATATACCAAGCATTTCAATAACATACACTCAATATGCTCGATATGTGCAAATACAACATGGCATCACAACATGACTCTACAACTCAAGTATTTTATTCAATAGGCTCCAAGGAGCGAGATATTACAAACATGGGTCTCATGACCCAACATTCAGAGCACACAAGTCAAAGCACAAGCGGAAGCTTAACATGTCTGAGTACAGACATCTACAAATGAAAAAGGCTGAGAAGCCTGACTATTTACAAGATCCTGCCGAGGGCACAAGATCGTAACTGAGGTAACAAGCTAAACGTCGAACTCCACGTGAAACAAATAGTGGGACGGAAGTCTCTCTGCAAAAACATAAAATAGGCAAATGTGAGTACAAATGTACCCAACAAGACTTACATCAGAACTAAATACATATGCATCATTATCAACAAAGGGGGTGGTGGGGTTTAACTGCAGCAAGCCAGCTTTGACTCAGTGGCTATCCTAAACTACGACTGTAAGTAAATCTTCTGAGGTGGTGCACACGAGTCCACATATTCACCATATCAATACACCACTATGGATCCGCTCCCGTCTCCCTACGAGAACGCCATCCGTAGCACTCACGCTTATCTTGCGCATTTTAGAGTATCCACTTTCACTTGTCTATGAACTGTACAGGCAACCCAGAAGTCCTTTTCCGCGGACACGGCTATTCGAATAGATCATTTATAACCCTGCAGGGGTGTACTTCTTCAAACACGCTCTCACCACTTACCACCATGTACACGTCGTGTATCTCAGCAACCTTCAAGAGGAAGCCTGGCGAGGGAGACGGCCACGACCTGACTAATCACGCAAGACTCTAGTCCAGGCTTATCGCCTATTCGGGTTCCATCCGCAAGGAGATCCGGCCGGGGTGTCGCTCACGCCCCCAAATGATGTGTGCAGGGTTCCCAAGCCCACCTTGACGGGTGGATCTATGCTTGGTACACCGTGCCATGGTGCCTAGTCTGTCCCAAGCCCACCTGTACCGGGTGCCACTTGGTAGACTACTAACACTACCTACAAACACCAGAAACTAGTTGCAACTCTTGGACAGAGATCATGTTGATTAATAAGTCGAGAGGGGTCGAGTTACCGGAACCCAATGTGTGGTAGTAATTGTTCGTGGATCACAAACACAGAACTCAGTTCCTGAGGACCGTTTCAATGAGACAACCCACCATGTACTCCTACATGGCCTCTCATCGCTACCTTTACCAAATCATGTTCACACACTTAGCTCTAAACAGTAGGATATGTTCACCACATTCCAATTCATTCCCGATGAATCAGACCTGACACAACTCTAAGCAATAGCAGGGATGGCAAACAAGCATGAATGAGTAGGCACATCAGGGCTCAAACAACTCCTACTCATGCTAGTGGGTTTCATCTATTTACTGTGACAATGACATGTCATGCAGAGGAAAGGGGTTCAACTACCGCAGCATGTAACAGTTGAATCGTTATTGTCCTAATGCAGTAAACGAGAGTAGGAGCGAGAGAGTGGGTATGTATCGAAATGAACAAGGGGGTTTTGCTTGCCTGGAACTTCTGAAGATAGTATAGCTCTTCATCGGTGTCATCGATCACATCGTCAAAGCAACATCTACTGATAGGGGACAATTACTGGAAACAAAGAGAAAACACAATCAATGCAATGCAACAGTATGATGCATGATCATGACATGGCAATATGATGTTCGTTGAGCTAATGCAACTAACAACACAATAAAATGAAGTTGGTTTGAACCCAAGGTTCAAATTCAAACTCCACATGTGGTTATTTAAATGCTATTCATTTGATTTGTCCTAAACAATAGCCATAAGTTGTTCTAACATGAATGAGAATGCCATAATCAGATTCTTTGGATTTTTCTGATCATTTTTCATATATAACTTATTTCATTTTGAGCTACGGTTATTTTTCTATGATTTTTAGAAGTTTGGGGTATTTTCTGAATTATTTTAAATCTGGAAATTAACTACATCAGCATTGCATCACTATGACGTCAGCAGGTCAAGAGGGGCTGGTCCGGGTCAAACCTGACGTGTGGGGTCCACACGTCAGTGTAACAGGGTAGGAACAGAGACTGACCAGTGGGACCAGGTCAACATTGACGTGGCAGGGTCAAACTGACACATGGGGCCGGCTGTATTAACCTAAACTAAACAGGAATAAATCAGGTTTGGTTTAGGGCATGGGGCCCATATGTCAGTGAGAGAGAGGGTTAATTAGCTGGGTCATTAGTGACTAATGACAGCGCCACATCGACTTCGCCGGAGTTACGCCGGCTGATACGTCTCCGTCGTATCTATAATTTTTGACTGTTCCATGCCAATATTATTCAACATTTATATACTTTTGGCAACTTTTTATACTCCCTCCATTCCTAAATATAAGGTGTATTAGTTTTTCAAAAAGTCAACTGATGTCTATGTTTGACCAACTTTATAGCAAAATATATAAAAATTTATAATACTAAATATATAAAATGTAAAAATATAGTCCATGATGAATCTAGTGATAATGATTTGGTATTCTAGATATTGATATTTTTGTCTATAAACTTGGTCAAACTTAGAGAAGTTTGACTTTTTGAAAAAATAATACACCTTATATTGAGGAACGGAGGGAGTACTATTTTTTGGGACTAACATATTGATCCAGTTCCCAGTGCCAGTTCCTGTCTGATGCATGTTTTTTGTTTCGCAGAAACCCAATATCAAACGGAGTCCAAACGGGATCAAAACGGATGGAGATTTTTTTTTGGAATATTTATGATTTTTGGGAAGTAAAATCAACGCGAGACGGTGTCCGAGGTGGTCACGAGGTAGGGGGGCACGCCCTAACCCCCCAGGCGCACCCCAGACCCTCGTGGTCCACTCGTAAGGCGGTTGATCCTCTTCTTTTGGCGCAAGAAAGATAATTTTATGAGAAAGATCTGGGCGAATGATTCACCCCAATCGGAGTTACGGATCTCCAGATATAAAGGAAACGGTGAAGGGGTAGAATTGGAGAACGCATAAACAAAGAGATAGATCCAATCTCGGAGGGGCTCTCGCCCCTCCCAAGCCATGGGAGCCAAGGACCAGAGGGGAAACCCTTCTCCCATCTAGGGAGAATGTCAAGGAAGAAGAAGAAGAAGGGGGGCTCTCTCCCCCTTGTTTCCGGTGGCGCTGGAACGCCGCGGGAGGCCATCATCATCACCGCGATCTTCACGAACACCGCCGTTATCTTCACCAACATCTCCATCACCTTCCCCCTTCTATATCCAGCGGTCCACTCTCCCGCAACCCGTTGTACCCTCTACTTGAACATGGTGCTTGATGCTTCATATTATTTTCCAATGATGTGTTGCCATCCTATGATGTCTGAGTAGATTTTCATTGTCCTGTCGGTGATTGATGAATTGCTATGATTGGTTTGAGTTGCATGTTTTATTATTGGTGCTATCCTATTGTGCCCTCCGTGTCGCGCAACTGTGAGGGATTCCCACTGTAGGGTTTGCAATATGTTTATGATTTGCTTATGGTGGGTGGCATGAGTGATAGAAGCACAAACCCGAGTAAGTAGGTTGTTTGCGTATGGGATAAAAGGGGACTTGATGCTTTAATGCTATGGTTGGGTTTTACCTTAATGAATCTTTAGTAGTTGCGGATGCTTGCTAGATTTCCAATCATAAGGGCATATGATCCAAGTAGAGAAAGTATGTTAGCTTATGCCTCTCCCTCAAATAGAATTGCAATAGCAATTACCGGTCTAGTAACATAGTTAGTTGCCTAGGGAAAATTCCACAACTCCTACCACCACTTTTCCACACTCGCTATATTTACTTTATTCCATCTTTATCTAAACAGCCCCTAGCTTTTATTTACTTTTTCTTTATTATCTTGCAAACCTATCCTATCACACCTACAAAGTACTTCTAGTTTCATACTTGTTCTAGGTAAAGCGAACGTCAAGCGTGCGTAGAGTCGTATCAGTGGCCGATAGGACTTGAGAGAGTATTTGTTCTACCTTTAGCTCCTTGTTGGGTTCAACACTCTTACTTATCGAAAGAGGCTACAACTATCCCGTATACTTGCGGGTTATCAAGACCTTTTTCTGGCGCCGTTGCTGGGGAGTCATAGCGTGGGGTGAATATTCTCGTGTGTGCTTGTTTGCTTTATCACTAAGTAATTTTTATTTGCTATTATTAGTTGTTTTCTATCTTTAGTCATGGGTAGGAAACGCAAAATACCAAAAAAATTAGTTGTACCTGTTGAACCAATGGTTGAACAACCACTCAAAATCTATCACACAGCTGAACCTTATTACTTGGATCATCTTCGATCCCTTTGGGCTCATGCTGAAACCCAAACTAGCTTAGTTGAGGGCAAATCTTAAGATGAGCATGCTTGTTATGTGCGACACCGTATATCTGAAAAAGGGAAACTATTATGGAGTCAAATTCACCGTTTGCAATGCTATGCTTGGAATTTATGTTGGGAATATGATTTTACTTGTTGTTCTGAAAACCCTAAAAAACACCTTCCCTACCAATGTGAGTTTATTGATAATGGGATCTTATCTTCATATGCTAAAGGTGTTTATAGTTACTATGATGTTCAACAAATTTAAGAATTTGTTGCTTTTAAGGGTGCTTTCGAAATTGCTACTTTGATTGAAAAGTATGATACTACTCTTTACAAATCTGAAAATTTTGCCATACTTGAATATTACTATGATAATTATGCTTCTAATGCCTATGTTAAACTATATATCGAGAAATTCTCCGCTATCCAAGAAGAGACTAATATTTTGCAGGAAGCTATGGAAGAAGAAACTGATGAAACTGTGAGCTCATTGGATGAAAAAGATGATGAGGAGAGCAAAGAACAAAAGGAGGAAGAGTGGATTGATCACCCGTGCCCACCTTCTAATGAGAGTAACTCTTCAACTCATACATTGTTTAATTCCCCTTCGTGCTTAGCGAAGGATGATTGCTATGATGACTATTATGATCTCATTGATTCTTTTGAAATATCCCTTTTTGATGATGCTTGCTATGATTGTGGCCAAGATGCCAATATGAATTATGCTTATGGAGATGAACTTGCTATAGTTCCTTATGTTAAACATGAAATTGTTGCTATTGCACCCACGCATGATAGTCCTGTTATCTTTTTGAATTCTCCCGACTACACTATATCGGAGAAGTTTGTGCTTATTAAGGATTATATTGATGGGTTGCCTTTTACCAGTGCACATGATGATTGTGATGAATATAATATGCATGTGCTTGCTGCTCCTACTTGCAATTATTATGAGATAGGAACTATGTCTCCACCTCTCTATGTTTCCAACACGATAGAATTGCAAGAAACTGCTTATACTATGCATTGGCCCTTACTTGGTGTGCATGAATTGTTCTTTTATGACATGCCGATGCATAGGAAGAGAGTTAGACTTAATCATTACACGATATATCTTACTTTGTGCTCACTACTAAATTACAAATCATTGTTAATTAAAATTGGCTTTGATATACCTTGGGATCCGGGTGGATCCATTACTTGAGCACTAAATGCCTTGCTTAATGGCTTTAAAGAAAGCGCTACCAGGGAGACAACCCGGAAGTTTTAGAGAGTCATTTATTTCTGTTGAGTGCTTTCATATAGTTTAAAAACAACAAAAATAAAGAGGGGAACCCAAAACTTTTCAAAAAGAGAAGTGAAAGTGAGAGAGACGAGCATTGTGAAAGTGGGGGACGTCCTTGAACTGTCTTCATGCCCATGGGAAATTTGTGAATCTTAATTACAGAAACTTTTCAATAAAAATAATTATTCCCTTGTACAATTCCATTGTATTATAAAAATAATGTGCCAAGGTTTGCCTTTAGGATGTTTACAATGCTTGTTGGTTTGTACAGTGCAGGACAGAACTTTGGCTGTAGTGCGCGATTTTAAATTTTTAACTGGAACCTCAATTGGTTCTAATTCCTTTTGCACTGTCTTTCTATACAACTTGTTTATTTTTCCTAATTTGTGTAGAATTTTTGGGGTACCAGAAGTATGGTGGATGTTCATATTGCTACAGACTGTTCTGTTTTTGACAGATTCTGTTTTTGATGCATAGTTTGCTTGTTTTGATTGAACTATCAATTTATATCAGTGGATTAAGCCATGAGAAACTTATATTACAGTAGACACAATGCAAAAACAAAATATGAATTTGTTTGCTACAGTACTTAGAGTGGTGATTTTCTTTATTATACTAACGGATGTTACCGAGTTTTCTGTTGAAGTTTTGTGTGGATGTAGTGTCTAATCGAGGATGTTTCGATGTGAGAAGAAGGAAGAGAGGCAAGAGCTCAAGCTTGGGGATGCCCGAGGCACCCCAAGTAAATATTCAAGGAGACTCAAGCGTCTAAGCTTGGGGATGCTGGGGAGGCATCCCCTCTTTCTTCAACAAGTATCGGTATGTTTCGAATTCGTTTTGTTCATGCATTATGTGCAAGTCTTGGAGGGTCTTTTGCAATTAGGTTTTTATTTTTCTTTTATGCACCATGCTGGTATGAGATAGTCCTTGGTTGATTTATAGAATGCTCATTGCACTTCACTTATATCTTTTGAGTGTGGCTTTATAGAATGCTTCATGTGCTTCACTTATATCAATTGAAGTTTGGATTGCCTGTTTCTCTTCAAAAGCCGCCATTTGTAGAATGCTAGTTTGCTTCACTTATATTTGTTAGAGCGTGGGCATATCTTTTGTAGAAAGAATTAAACTCTCTTGCTTCACTTATATCTATTTAGAGAGATGACAAGAATTGGTCATTCACATGGTTAGTCATAAAATCCTACATAAATTTGTAGATCGCTGAATATGATATGTTTGATTCCTTGCAATAGTTTTGCGATATAAAGATGGTGATATTAGAGTTATGCTAGTGGGTGGTTGTGGATTGTAGAGACACTTGTGTTGAGGTTTGCAAGTCCTGTAGCATGCACGTATGGTAACCGTTGTGTGAATTTTTTTAAGCATGGGGTGTTTCTTTGATTGTCTTCCTTATGAGTGGCGGTCGGGGACGAGCGATGCTCTTTTCCTACCAATCTATCCCCCTAGGGGAATGCGTAGTAGTACTTTGCTTCAAGGGCTAATAAACTTTTGCAATAAGTATATGAGTTATTTATGACTAATGTGAGTCCATGGATTATACGCACTCTCACCCTTCCATCATTGCTAGCCTCTTCGGTACCGTGCATTGCCCTTTCTCACCTTGAGAGTTGGTGCAAACTTCGCCGGTGCATCCAAACCCCGTGATACGATACGATCTATCACACATAAGCCTCATTATATCTTCCTCAAAACAGCCACCATACCTACCTATCATGGCATTTCCATAGCCATTCCGAGATATATTGCCATGCAACTTCCATCATCATCATATTCATGACTTGAGCATTCATTGTCATATTGCTTTGCATGATCATAAGATAGCTAGCATGATGTTTTCATGGCTTGTCTGTTTTTTGATGTCATTGCTACGCTAGATCATTGCACATCCCGGTACACCACTGGAAGCATTCATATAGAGTTATATCTTTGTTCCAGTATCGAGTTGTAAGTAAATAAAAGTGTGATGATCATCATTATAGAACATTGCCCCAAAAAAGGGAAAGACCAAAGAAGCCTAAATAAAAAAGGGGGCCTGAGGGAGTCCCAGACTAGGGGGTGTCCGAATAGCCGAACTATCATCATCGGCCGGACTCCAAGACTATGAAGATACAAGATTGAAGACTTCGTCCCGTGTCCGGATGGGACTTTCCTTGGCGTGGAAGGCAAGCTTGGCGATACGGATATGTAGATCTCCTACCATTGTAACCGACTCTGTGTAACCCTAGCCCTCTCCGGTGTCTATATAAACCGGATGGCTTTAGTCCATAGGACGAACAACAATCATACTATAGGCTAGCTTCTAGGGTTTAGCCTCCTTGATCTCGTGGTAGATCTACTCTTGTAACCCACATCATCAATATTAATCAAGAAGGATGTAGGGTTTTACCTCCATCAAGAGGGACCGAACCTGGGTAAAACATCGTGTCCCTCGTTTCCTGTTACCATCCGCCTAGACGCACAGTTCGGGACCCCCTACCCGAGATCCGTCGGTTTTGACACCGACATTGGTGCTTTCATTGAGAGTTCCTCTGTGTCGTCACTGATAGGCTTGATGGCTTCTTCGATCATCAACGACGATGCAGTCCAGGGCGAGACCTTCCTCCCCGGACAGCTCTTCGTATTCGGCGACTTCGCACTGCGGGCCAATTCGCTTGGCCAGCTAGAGCAGATCGAAGGCTACGCCCCTGACCGTCAGGTCAGATTTGGAAGTTTGAACTTCACGGCTGACATCCGCGGGGACTTGATCCTCGACGGATTCGAGCCACAGCCGAGCGTGCCGTACTATCATGATGGGCATGATTTAGCTTTGCCGCCGGACAGTACCTTGGAGGCCGCACTCGAAACCACTCCGATCTTCAACTCGGAGCCAGCTCCTCAGATCGAGGATGGATGCCTAGACACCGCCTCGAGGGCTGCAACCTCTACGGCGATAGAGCTGAACACTGACTTTGTCCCTCATAAAGCTCGTGACTCCAAGGTGCTGGACTCCTCGCCGGACTCTGAACCTCCCGCGCCCGCCCCGATCGAATCCAACTGGGCGCCGATCATGGAGTTCACCGCAGCGGACGTCTCTCAACACTCACCGTTCGGCGATATCTTGAGTTCGCTAAAATACCTCTCGTTATCAGGAGAGACCTAGCCAGATTGTGGTCAGGACGGCTGGGATGCGGACGACGAAGAAATTCAAAGCCCACCCACCACCCACGACTCCGAGGACATCGACGGTATGGACGACGATGCCGGGGACGACCAAGAACCAGCGCCTAACGGGCGCAGAAAGCCACCCCATCCCACAACGTATGCATGGTGGACACACCAAAAGGAAGCGACAATGAGGAAAAATGGGACGTGGCGAAGGACAACTCCCCCAACAGACAAACAAAGCGGCGACGCAAGCGCCGCCCGAAGACCGGCATCGACAAAAATGGTACCCATATGGACCCGGCCCTAGAGCAGGGCGAAGCAGTGGACGACGCACACGTCAACAAGCAACCAGTCGACATGAACCAGACAAGCAACCCATCCCCGGCAAAGATGATCTCACATCGCCAGAGCATATGAATCTCCATAATAGGCTCGTCGCCACTGCAAGAAGTTTGAAGAAGCAAAAGCGGAAGCTCAAAACAGTGGAACACACACTCAGAATGAGATGGAGCAAAGTACTCAACACCGCAGATAAATATGGCACTAGTCACCAGACAAAGAGCTACCCGAAGCGCAAGCTGTTGCCCGAATTTGACGAGGAGGCCTTCGAACCCCCGCAGTCAAAAAAGAAAGGGGCCGCCTGGCCGGATAGACGACCAGATGACAGGCCAAGAGCAACACGGGCCGCCACACACAAGCCGGCATATGATCAGCATAGAGATCTTCAGAAAAAGGATAACCCGGCCAGGTCTATCTATGGGCCAAAAAAGAAGACTCCAGGAAGTAACACAACCGGCTGAGCATTTGAAGACAACGACACACCCAAATATAGGGGCGCCGCACACCCACTATGTTTTACCGACGAGGTACTGGATCATGGATTTCCAGCGGGATTTAAACCCATAAACATAGAGGCATACGACGGAACAACAGATCCCGGAGTCTGGATTGAGGATTATATCCTACACATACACATGGCAAGAGGAGACGATCTCCATGCCATAAAATACCTTCCCCTCAAGCTCAAAGGGCCGGCCCGGCATTGGCTTAAAAGCCTCCCAGAAAATACGATTGGGAGTTGGGAAGAGCTTGAGGATGCGTTTCGAGCAAATTTTCAGGGGACTTATGTCCGGCCTCCGGATGCAGATGATTTAAGTCACATAACTCAACAGCCCGGAGAATCAGCACGCAAATTCTGGAACAGGTTCCTCACTAAAAAAGAACCAAATAGTCGACTACCGGACGCTGAAGCCTTAGCAGCCTCCAAACACAACATCCGAGACAAATGGCTCGCCAGACACCTCGGCCAGGAAAAACCAAGAACAATGGCCGCACTAACAAGTCTCATGACCCGCTTTTGCGCGGGGGAAGACAGCTGGTTGGCTAGATGCAGCACCAGCGACCTGAGTACATCTGAAATCAGGGATGGAAATGGGAAATCACGACGCAAAAAAGATCAGCGCCGGAACAAGGAGAGTGGCCCAAATAGTATGGCGGTCAACGCCGGATTCAAAAGCTCTCGGCCGAACAACAAAACACTGCCCTTAAAGGATAACAGTGACGAGCTATCCAACCTCAACACGATTCTGGATAGACTTTGTCAAATACACGGTACCTCCGGGAAGCCTGCAAACCATACCCACAGAGATTGTTGGGTCTTCAAGAAGTCCGGCCGACTTAACGCCGAACACAAAGGGCTCGACACACCAAGTGAAAGTGACGAAACCCAAAAGCAGCGCTCCGAAAACCAAAAGACTTTCCCATTAGAAGTCAAAACAGTGAACTCACTTCACGTGATAACACGCAGCGCGGCCCCTGCTATACCAGGACATCATCCGCAGACTGGGGATAGAACCCACCAAAATTAGCCATAGCAAGCACTTCCTTCAAAGGAGTGACGCCAGGTCTTTTCAGCCAATTTTACAGGCTCTGTACCTCTAGGGGTCGTGTTCGGTTCATCCGACAACCTCCGTCGCGAAAAGCTCACCCTCCATCGCGCCATTTAGCAGTAGCCCTTAAGCACTACTGGGGCGTGCAACTTTCGCCCGCTTCAATGCAATACCACATTACGCGTCTCTTACGCTTAAAAATGCCCGGTCCACGAGGCATATTCTTAAGACTCCAGGTGTCTCTCGACCATGGAAAATGTGCGGCTGCCTAGACAGCCACACATTATTCCGACCTTGCAGCTCAAAGCCCCTAAAAACAGGTCATTTAGACCTCGGACATGGTTAGACGAGTCCGGCGTAACTTACCAAGGGGCTTCCCCGCCGCATACCCCTTTTTTTAGGGGGCCGCGCGCATAAATGATGAAAGCTAATAAAGCTCAACTTTCTTCATCTTCCAAATTATACTTTATTTTGATACACTTTTTGCACGATATTTCTTAGAAACTAAGTCCTTCTCTTTTACAGATGAAGCACGTGCTACACCCGTCCAGAATACAGCACAACGGAGACACAGGCGCAGACGTGCAGTAGGGACCCGTTGCAAGGATTCTTTTCAGATTAAGACCCTGTGTAAACCTTTCTCACTGTCTCTTGTTGATAAACATCCCCCGGTTTCTTACCAGAGCCGAGGAGGAGGCTGGCATTTTGGCATCGGCCGCGTCAGAAGTTCCCGCCGGTACCTGGACACTAGGGGCTTAGGGCTTTTATTCTGCCCGATATCATAAAGACCGAACACCTCAGGGAGTGTTCGGCGTCTCGAGTTAGGCCTTATATGCATCAGCTCCGAATCATGTCTTTGGTCAAATGTTGGGTTTGCCCGGCTCCTGTGTTTTGCTGCCTTACGTTCCGTATCATCGGCTAACGCGGCACCAGGAGAACTACTGCGACTGTTCCCCGGTTCGGCCGGGAGAGCACCTCAGTAGAGAAAGCCGAAAACTGACTGTCATGATATAGCAAGAGACTGGTCAACCACTCGATCGACCATTGGAATGTTTAGAATTCCTCCGCTTTGACGAAGGACCGCTTCCCGGTCAGGCACATACGCGCCCCAAGTTTGGAGAAGCGCGGTGCCATCAGGGGTTATATAGTAGCCCCACATTCGAGCTCCTATGGCTAAGTGAAAGTGATAAAGCATTATAGTCCGGTTGCCTAGTTTGCTGTGCTATCACCTCCTTAAAAGGACCAAGACGTTGGATTAAGTGTGAAAAAGCATTTTTCTTTTTGCAAACACCCCCGCACCATGTGCGTGGGGGCTGAAGCCAAAGACTGCCATCTTTCAGATTATACATACATATACGGCCGCACAGGAGATAGTTCAATACTTGAACACACAAGTATAAAAAGTCATTGCATTATAAACATGATCTTAGAAATCATACATGTCATTCAAACATAACATCTTTCGAGCACTGCGACTCTATTATACGAGCGCCCTGCAGGACTTCCTCAAAGTAATGCTCGGTGGGGAATCGGCTTTTGTCCGAACCCCGGGATGCAACAGCGGTGGCATCCATCTCCGCCCAGTATGTTTTACCACGGGCGAGAGCCATCCGGGCACCTTCTATGCATGCCGACCGCTTCATCGCCTTAATATGCGGCACTGCCCCAAGGAATTGCTGCAACAAGCCAAAATAACTCTTCGGCTTGGGCCTTTTCGGCCACAGATGAGTTACCACATCCGTCATGCCCAGTCCAGACAATCTATTCAGCTCAGCCCACTCAACCAGCCGATCACTCAACGGAAGTGGATGCTCCGGACTATGGAATTGAGACCAGAAAAGCCCTTCCATTTCATGATCCTCCTGGCTTCGAAAGTGCACGACTGCGTCAGCCGCACTCGCCGGCAAGTCCAGATAAGGATCCTCCGCACCGTACAATCGGCCCAGCTGAGCATACTTCGGATCCGTGAACTTCCTACGCAGCATAAAGGGCTTTCCAGCCACAATGTCTCTGACCTGACGCAGTTCCTCCTTCATAGCCCGCATCGCACTACGGGCATCCTTGGCCTCGGCATCGGCCTTCTTCAGGTCCTCTTGCTCCGCTCGGCATTCTCCTTCAAGAACTTGCAGGCGGTCGGTAGCAACTCTTAATTTCATGGCCATTCCAGCCATCTCCTCCCTGCTTCGGTAGTGAGCAGCCTTCTCAGCTTCTAGCCCTTCCGCTGCCTTCAAGGCAGCCGCCTCGCTTTTTCTGGCTTGCTCCTTGGCCCGAGCAAGTTCTGCTCGAAGGTCCTCCACAGCAGCAGCACCATCTGCATCTAAGCATACAATTTGTAAGGAATGGGCGTTAGCTCCCTTACTAACCAACCGCGGGGCAACCACATACCTTGTGACTCATCAAGTCGTCTATTGACCAGCGAGATGTCCGCATCTGCAGCGTCGAGTTGCTTCTTTAGCTCGGAAAATTCATCAGTCCAGCTGGCCACCGAACGTTCCGCCACCTGCATGGGAAAGGCGACAGTTAATGACCGAGATTACGATCCTAGGCATGCTGTCATTTTCGACAGCATGCCAAGTCTCGGGGGCTACTATCTATACATGGCGCACTTCATGTGCAAAACTGTCAACAGGTATGTCATTTTTTGGGTACCTCAAATCCCGTCAGTAAACTTCCGATGGCCTCATACAACCCGGTTTCGGCGGACGAGATCCTCTCAATCACATCACCATTAATGTGCGGTGATCTTCTAAGATGGACGCCCTCTTAAGCAAATCCTGCAGCTCCACCGGCCGTACTCTAATGGGCGCTGAACTCTCCGGTCCCGCCGGATTCGGGGAGACCCTCCACGATGACACCTCAGGGTCGTCCGCCCCGCACGATGGGGCGGCAGATGAAGGCGTTTCGCTTTCCATCATCTCCGGACGAAGGTCTCCCGAAGATGAGCTGTGCTGAGATGGGCTGGGATCCGAACTACAAGGTAACAACTTTGTTACCTTTAGACATTAAGCAGGGGTGTCTGATAATTATAAAATCCCCCTTTTTCACTTATGGCTCGTTAGAGGGCTGATTCCTCCGAGGAGACAGTACGGCCGGGGCGCTTTCTGGCGCAGGACCTTCCGGTACAGATTTCTTTCCCCGCTTTGAGGCCTTGGCCTCCGGGTCTTCGGAAGCGTTCCTCTTCTCCCCCTGGAAGGAGGGACTCTCGATTCCTCCCTTACTAAACGCCTCCTTGGCAGAGGTGACAGTTTCCCCGTGCCCCCCTTCGCCCTCATTCGAAGGTGCAACCTCCAACATTTTGATTAACACGGGATCCTGCATGGTCTCAGGGAGGGGGGCCGGACACCATATCAGTTTTGCTTGCGCTATCCACTCCTGTCCAGGGATAGCTGGCTAAAAGGCAAGCTCATGATAAATAAATGGATGGTGTGTCCAGACACAGGGCTACTTACTTTCGTATCCGGGCGGTTGCAGCTTAGGCCAGCGTCCTCGGTCAATTCCGGATGCGTCTCTTACAATCCGAAGAACAGTTTATACATCTCCATGGGAGTCAAACCCATGAAGTGTTGAAGAGCTCGCGGCCCCTCCGGATTAAATTCCCACAGACGGAGGGGGCGACGTTTGCAGGGCAGTAGGCGCCGGATCAACATGACCTGCACCACTGCAACCAGATTGATCTCCCTTTCTTGGAGGACTCGAATCCGGTCCTGCAACAGGGGGACGTCTTTGGGAGGCCCCCAGTCACGCCCCTTGTTGACCCATGACGTCAGCTGCTGTGGAGGGCCCGAGCGAAAGACGGGCGGCAGCTTCTGCCTGCTGCCCCGGGGAGCGGTGATATAAAACCACTCCTGTTGCCACAACCCGAGCTCCTCTTGGAAAGAGCCCTTGGGCCATGGAGCTTCGGCCCTCTTGCTTATAACCGCCCCGCCGCACTCTGCCTGACGCCCCTCAATCATCTTCGGCTCCACGTTGAAGGTTTTGAGCCATAAGCCGAAGTGAGGGGTAGTGCGGAGGAAGATTTCACAGACGATAATGAATGATGAGATATGGAGGATGGACTCCGAAGCCAGGTCGTGGAATTCCAGCCCATAGTAAAACATGAGCCCCCTCATGAAGGGATCCGTCGGGAAGCCTAAACCCCGACGGAAGTGAGACATGAACACGACGATCTCGCCAGGCTCGGGAGTTGGGATAACTCGCCCTCGGGCAGGCAGCCTATGTGAAATCTCGTAGGTTAAATACCTGGCATCTCTCAGCTTTAACACGTCCTCCTCCGTGACGGAGGAGGGCATCCACCGGCCTCGTAGATCAAGACCGGACATTGTCGAGGATCGAAGGTACCTGAATTCGGAGCCCTGGGTGTTGGAACTCAGGGAGAGGGGCGGATTCGATAGAGGATTGAATAAAAAGAACGGGCCTTGGTCTCATTATAAAGAGGAAGAATACCAAGAGCCGTCCCCGTGACCGTTTGAAACCCGCCTTCGATGGAGGGGGCGTGGCAACGGGCGCGGTTGGGTTACCCACGTCCGTATTGATGGGAATCCCGAAATAAGGGGAACACGATCTCTGCTTCGACAAGACGTGCCAAGGAAACCGCCTCGCTAAACGCGCTGAGGTGGAACAATAAAAACAATTCGAGTAAAGGCTTGGAAGTGGTGTGACGTCACGCCACAGGATACGTCAGCAGACTAATCTTGTGTAATATTATTCTCTCTATGGTGGTATGTGGAATTTATTTTTGCAGAGCCGGACACTATCCTGGTATTGACAATCTTTTATAAATTATTCGGAGGAGGAACCTGTCTTGCAATGCTGAAGACAATATGCACGCCGGACTCGTCATCATTGAAGCCTGGTTCAGGGGCTACTGAGGGAGTCCCGGACTAGGGGGTGTCCGGATAGCCGAACTATCATCATCGGCCGGACTCCAAGACTATGAAGATACAAGATTGAAGACTTCGTCCCGTGTCCGGATGGGACTTTCCTTGGCGTGGAAGGCAAGCTTGGCGATACGGATATGTAGATCTCCTACCATTGTAACCGACTCTGTGTAACCCTAGCCCTCTCAGGTGTCTATATAAACCGGATGGCTTTAGTCCATAGGACGAACAACAATCATACCATAGGTTAGCTTCTAGGGTTTAGCCTCCTTGATCTCGTGGTAGATCTACTCTTGTAACCCACATCATCAATATTAATCAAGCAGGACGTAGGGTTTTACCTCCATCAAGAGGGCCCGAACCTGGGTAAAAACATCGTGTCCCTCGTCTCCTGTTACCATCCGCCTAGACGCACGGTTCGGGACCCCCTACCCAAGATCCGCCGGTTTTGACACCGACAGGGCCAAAGAATCCCACCAAAAAAAAGTAAAAGAAAAGGGGCAATGTTACTATCTCTTTTTCCACACTTGTGCTTCAAAGTAGCACCATGTTATTCATGTACTGAGTCTCATATCTTGTGCTTCAAAGTAGCACCATGTTCTTCATATAGATTGTCTCCTATGTTGTCACTTTCATATACTAGTGGGAATTTTCATTATAGAACTTGGCTTGTATATTCCAACGATGGGCTTCCTCAAATGCCCTAGGTCTTCATGAGCAAGCAAGTTGGATGCACACCCACTTAATTTCTTTTGTTGAGCTTTCATACACTTATAGCTCTTAGTGCATCCGTTGCATGGCAATCCCTACTCCTCGCATTGACATCAATTGATGGGCATCTCCATAGCCCATTGATTAGCCGCGTCGATGTGAGACTTTCTCCTTTTTTGTCTTGTCCACATAACCTCCATCATTATATTCTATTCCAACTATACTGCTATATCCATGGCTTGCACTCATGTATTGCGTGAGGGTTGAAAAAGCTGAAGCGCGCTAAAAAGTATGAACCAATTGCTCGGCTTGTCATCGGGGTTGTGCATGATGGGGGCATTTTGTGTGACGAAAATGAAGCATGGCCAAACTGTATGATTTTGTAGGGATAAGCTTGCTTTCGCCTTGTTGTTTTGAAAAGACATGATTGCTTTATTGGTACACTCGAAGTATTATTGTTTTTATCTAAAATGATAGACTATTGCTTTGAATCACTCGTGTCTTAATATTCATGCCATGATTAGACATATGATCAAGATTATGCTAGGTAGCATTCCACATCAAAAATTATTTCTTTTTATCATTTACCTACTCGAGGACGAGCAGGAATTAAGCTTGGGGATGCTGATACGTCTCCGTCGTATGTATAATTTTTGATTGTTCCATGCCAATATTATTCAACATTTATATACTTTTGGCAACTTTTTATACTAATTTTTAGTACTAACATATTGATCCAGTGCCCAGTGCCAGTTCCTGTCTGTTGCATGTTTCTTGTTTCGCCGAAACCCAATATCAAACGGAGTCCAAACGGGATAAAAATGGACAGAGATTTTTTTTGGCATATTTATGATTTTTCGGAAGTAAAATCAACACGAGACGGTGTCCGAGGTGGTCACGAGGTAGGGGGGCGCGCCCTACCCCCCCAGGCGCGCCCCTGACCCTCGTGGTCCACCCGTAAGGAAGTTGTTGCTCTTCTTTTGGCACAAGAAAGATAATTTTATGAGAAATATCTGGGCGAAAAATTCACCCCAATCGGAGTTACGGATCTCCAGATATAAAGGAAACGGTGAAGGGGTAGAATCTGAGAACGCAGAAACAGAGAGATAGATCCAATCTCGGAGGGGCTCTCGCCCCTCCCAATCCATGGGAGCCAAGGACCAGAGGGGAAACCCTTCTCCCATCTAGGAAGAAGGTCAAGGAAGAAGAAGAAGAAGGGTGGCTCTCTCCCCCTTGCTTCCGGTGGCGCCGGAATGCCGCCGGAGGCCATCATCATCACCGCGATCTTCACCAACACCGCCGTTATCTTCACCAACATCTCCATCACCTTCCCCCTTCTATATCCAGCGGTCCACTCTCCCGCAATCCGCTGTACCCTCTGCTTGAACATGGTGCTTTATGCTTCATATTATTTTCCAATGATGTGTTGCCATCCTATGATGTCTGAGTAGATTTTCATTGTCCTATCGGTGATTGATGAATTGCTATATTGGTTTGAGTTGCATATTTAATTATTGGTGCTATCCTATTGTGCCCTCCGTGTTTTGCAAGCGTGAGGGATTCCCGCTGTAGGGTTTGCAATATGTTTATGATTTGCTTATGGTGGGTGGCGTGAGTGACAGAAGCATAGACCCGAGTAAGTAGGTTGTTTGCGTATGGGATAAAAGGGGACTTGATGCTTTAATGCTATGGTTGGGTTTCACCTTAATGAATCTTTAGTAGTTTCGGATGCTTGCTAGAGTTCCAATCATAAGTGCATATGATCCAAGTAGAGAAAGTATGTTAGCTTATGCCTCTCCCTCAAATAGAATTGCAATAGCAATTACCGGTCTAGTAACATAGTCAGTTGCGTAGGGACAATTGCACAACTCCTACCACCACTTTTCCACACTCGCTATATTTACTTTATTGCATCTTTATCGAAACAACCCCTAGCTTTTATTTACTTGTTCTTTGTTATCTTGCAAACCTATCCTATCACACCTACAAAGTACTTCTAGTTTCATACTTGTTCTAGGTAAAGAGAACGTCAAGCGTGCGTAGAGTCGTATCAGTGGCCGATAGGACTTGAGAGAGTATTTATTCTACCTTTAGCTCCTCGTTGGGTTGGACACTCTTAGTTATCGAAAGAGGCTACAACTATCCCGTATACTTGCGGGTTATCACCGACGACGACCAAAACAACGGCGGCTCGGCTCGGATTTGAACTACGGGTGGTGGTTTGGCGAGCTGAGGGCACCAGGCAGTAGCCCTTGCTCGTCCACATCCAAAGGACATGACGAGAGGCCGTGGGGTGGCCGGGAGCAGCGCCGGCGGCGAGCAAGGCGGCGGCCGGAGCTACGGCTCCATAGGCGCGAGGACTGCAGCGCGCTAGCGAGCGAGATGATGGCCGCATTGGGCTCCTGGGAGCTCCCTGAGCACGCCTGCATGCTCGGGTTAGCCAGGCGGGGCTGCTGCCGATGGTGATGACAAACGCAACGCCGGCGAGCTTCGGTGACGGCGGGGAAGGGCACTAGAGCATGGGGGCGACCAAATGGAGTGAGGGGAGATGCTGCAGAGCTCACAGCGCATCCGATGGCGTCGTCGGTGAGGTCGGGGACGGTCGGGTTGCTGCAAATCGACGAGGACGACCGTTGGTGCAGAGGATGAAGACGACGCCGATGTCGGCCATGTTGTGCTCCTCTGGTTGTTGTCGTCGATGGGGACGTGTACGAGGTCGGCGCAGAGCTCCCGATCATGGCAGCGCGATGAGGGAATTGTGATGGCCACGCGAGCGGCAGCGGTGGACGGTGGGGCTGTCGATGGTCACGTGGAGCATGGCTAGAGAGGGAGAGAGGCACCAGAGAGATGGGGGGGAGTGAGAGGGAAGGTGTTGGGCGTCTCCGTGACACGGTTCGAAGGCCGAGGAGGGTGCCATGGTGAAGCAGGAGGTGGAGGACTCTGCGTGCGCGCGTGTGACTTCGCCTCTGCCTACTGGAAGAGGTTGAAGATGACCACGGCGCCCTTGGTGGGCTGGGCCAGCAATGGTGTTGGGCTGCTACAGGTGCAGGTAAGCTGGGCCAGGTTAGTTTCCTTCTTTTTTTCACATTTCTATTTCTGTTTTCTAATATTTCAATTCTGTTTTGATTTGATTCATAGCCCAAATCATTTAGTAGCTTCTGAAAATATTCATGTGGCTTGATGTAATATATTCAAAGCCACTCACAGGTTTTTCAGAATTGTTGGACTTGCAATTCTTTTATAGAAGAATTAAATCCAACTCAAATATTTATTGATTTAAATCCAAATGGCCAAAATAATTCCTCAAAAATGTTCCATATTTTTGGTTTGGACCAAAACCCTTGCCAAAAATTTTAAACATCATTGAAGAGCATTTTGGAAACATTGGATGCATTTTCCAGGGTTATTTGACTTTCTTTTAATTAAAATTTTGAGGCTTTCAAATTTCCTCAACTCAAGTTTCTTGAATTTAAACATGATGCATGGATGCAATGCCACTATCTGCAACCAAATTCTAGGGCTGTGACATAATACTCATATCATCAAGATCAATCAAGCAGGAAGTCGGGTATTAACTCCATCGAGAGGGCCTGGACCTGGGTAAAACATCATGTCCCCTGCCTCCTGTTACCATTAGCCTTAGACACACAGTTCGGGACCCCCTACCCGAGATCTGCCGGTTTTGACACCGCCATTGGTGCTTTCATTGAGAGTTCCTCTGTGTTGTCGCAGCAAGGCTTGATGGCTCCTTCAATCATCAACAACAACGCGGTCCAGGGTGAGATTTTTTCCCCGGACAGATCTTCGTGTTCGGCGGCTTGTCACTGCAGGCCAATTCGCTTGGCCATCTGGAGCAGTTCGACAGCTACGCCCTTGTCCATCGGGTCAGGTTCGGAAACTTGAAATACAGGGCCGATATCCATAGAGATTTGATCTTCGACGGATTCAGGTCTACGCCAGGAGCGCCGAACAATCACGACGAGCACATTCGGGATATCGCACCTACAGTAGCTCCGGACCTAAATCCGGGGCAGATCGCATCGTCCGAGGACGGGTGGATGGACCCCGCCCCGGAGGCCGCATACTCATCAGCGGTAGAGCCGAACACAGACTCCACCTCTAAGAAAGTCTGTGTCACCGAACCCCCGGACTTGTGTCCGGCTGTAGGTTCCAGACCGTGCGCACCCGGGCCCATCGCATCCGATTGGGTTCAGTAATGGAGTTCGCCGCTGCGGATATCTTTCAGCACTTGCCCTTCGGCGACATGCTGAATTCATTAAGGTCTCTCTCTTTGTCAGGAGACTCTTGGCCGAACTATATCCAACCCGAGTGGGAAGCAGGCGACGAGGAAATTCGTTGCCCACCCACCACCCACTTCATTGACTCTGTCAATGATTTGACCGACGTGCTTGACTTTGACTCCGAAGACATCGACGGTGTGGACGACGATGCAGGAGAAGAACAGGAACCACCGCCCACAGGTCGCGGAACAGCCACCTTCCCATATGATATATATATGGTGGACACCCCCAAACAAACCAATGGCGATGAGGCAACATAGGATAACCCCTTACAGAAGAAATCAAAGCATGGGCATCATTAACACCGCTCTGAGCCCCGCCAGAACAATACCGGCATAGGAGACAAAAATAATCCGGATGGTGCCGAAAATGAATACAATCCCGATCAGCCCACCTTCGAGCAGGCCGAACAGGATGACGGGCATATTAGCCCAGATGAACAGGCGATAGACTGATACTTGGAGGAGGACAACCACATGCCTCCCCCCGAAGACGAGGTGAGCCTCGGCGACGATGAATTCGGCGTGCCTGAGGATCCCGTAGAGCAGGTTCGCTTCAAGCAACGACTTATGGCCACTGCAAGAAGCCTGAAAAAGAAGCAGCAACAGCTCCAAGCTAACCAAGATCTACTCACAGACAGATGGACTGAGGTCCTGGCAGCCGAGGAATACGGACTCGACCGCCCCACCAAAGGGTACCCAAAGCACAAGTTGCTACCTCAACTTGAGGAGGAGGTTCTAAAACCCACACCCCGACACCAATACATCACGGTCTGGGGCAATACGCAGGAAATGCGAGACAACATCCATAAACCTCGCCGCAACAAACATAAGCGTCATAAAAATGACGATGAGGCCCAAGACACGACAGTCGATGCTGGATTCGGCGGCTCCCAGTCCGGTCAGTGGAAAGAGAACAATTCAGGCCCATCCGGCCCGGGCAGCACATTTGACCACCCATGTCAAATTCATGGTACCCTGGAACGGCAGCTAATCATACCAATAGAGATTGCCGGATCTCTAAAACAAACCAGTCGGTCGCATGCCAGAAATAATAAGAAGGGGTCTCCAAGCTATGAAGACGACGAGGAGCCCAGACCATCAAACATTATGAGGCAAAAGAAAATTCTCCGCAAACCAACTAGGCGAACATGATAAACACCACCCACATCCCTAAATGGGAACGAATGTGTATTCCTCGGGACACCGACTAAACAATACAAGTCACCCCATGGTACAAAAATATGGCCGATCATCTCTGATCACACAGACCATCCAGCCAATTTCAACCATGGCAATTCAGTTGCACTTATCCTCGACCCAATACTTGGTGGTTTCCACCTCACACGAGCCCCTATTGGCATAAACAACAGCCCAAACTTACTGCACCAGGACACAGTGCACCAGATAGGTATTGATCCCTCGAGGATTAAACCCACTAAAAACATCTTCTCAAGATGTTGTACCAGGTGTAAAGGTCAATTTTACAGGCCCACCACCCTGGAGGTTGTCTTCGGATCACCAAAAAATCACCATGCCGAAGAATAAGTCTTCGACATTGTCCCCTTATACAGTAACACCATGCCAACGTGGTACCACACCATGCCAAGACCACGTGACATAGTCACAATTACGGGCAAGGCCGAACTCCACCTCGACACTGGAAAGTATACCGGTGTTGAGGTAGCGAGTTGTGCCTTTCTATCGAACCTCGATTTGACAGCCAACCCCCTGGACACCAGCAAATGAGTCCGGGCTACTTTACGGCATGATAGCCCGGCTTGACCAGGCTCCAATCAAGCACTCCGGCATAAGCTGGAGAGGGCCCCGCGGCAAAACGACCCTATGACACACAAATGTCTCTAAGCATTTACTTTACAGGCTCACTTTTGCGCAGAACAGGACTAGCGACATGGAATCAGCTTGGATGCACAAAGAGGGAATACACAAATATTCCCCAAGAAGACAATCCGAATACACTTCGGATCTGCACACAGCTTCCTCCCGCACGGTCGCAACAGGTTCTGCCAGCATACCTCCTTTATAGCATAAACCGTACTCATACACATAGACGTGTCACTCCACTACAACAAGTAGAGTTACATGACACTTACCGGCCATCATTCCTCATTGATGCCTTTTTCGTCATAACGTCACCCGCACATAGTGTCATGCCCTACTACGCCAGGGGCTTCATTGTACCCATAATATGGCAACAAAGTCCGGCCACCTTATCGGTCGCTCTGCACCCCGAACTTATAGCACTATATGCATCAGCTCCGAATCATGTCTTGGGTCATTAGTTGGGTTTGCCCGGCTCCCATGTTTTGGTACTTTACGTTCCGCTCCATCGGCTAAGGTAGCACTGGGAGAACTACTGCGATTGTGTCTCGGTTCTTCCGGATGAGCACCTCAGTAGAGAAAGCCGAAAACTGACTTTCATGATACAGCGAGAGCTGGTTAGCTATTCGAGAGGTTGTAAAATCTTTAAGGATTTATTCCGCATAATGCCATAAAAAATGCAGAGTGCGACGGATCGGTGTTCCGATCAGGCGCTGTTAGAACCCCTTGTATGGTCTTCCAAACACCAGGGGCTGCGCCTACCATACTCGAATTCCTATGGCTAAGTGAGAGTGATAAAGCCCTATAGTCCGATTGCTTGCTTCGCTATGATGAACTCCTCCTTCAAGGACCCAAAAATGGAATAAAGAGTGTTCAGGTATGTCCCAAACACCCCCGTACTTTCTACGTGGGGGACAGAAGCCGATGACTAACCAACTCTTAGGATTCATATATATCAAACGGCCGCAAAGGAAGAAAAACTATCATATAACAGGCAATAAATAATAAAAGTGTGAGTATTCCGCATTACAAAGGATAGCATGACTGTCTTCAAGGAAATATAATGTCTTTGGTACATTGTTCCGCCACAAGGTGGGCTCCTTTCAGGACACCATCATAATATAATTCGGGCTTGCGGTGCTCCTTACCCTCCGGAGGTCCCTCAGTCATCAGCTTTTCAGCATCAAGCTTCCCCCAGTGCACTTTGGCACGGGCAAATGCACCTTCTATATAGACCGACCGCTTAATGACTTCGAGCCGAGGGCAAGCACCAACAATCCGCTTCACGAGCCCGAAGTAACTGCTTGGAATTGGCTCAGTGGGCCACAGCCGGACAACTAAGTCCTTCATGGGTAGTTCGGCCACCTGGTGCAGTTTGATCAGTTGCTTCAGCTGATCGACAAATGGCACCCGATAATTCGGAGCCAAATATGCAACCAGAAATGCTTTTCCACAGCCTTCTTCTCCTCATCCCGGTAGGATTGAGCAGCATCAGATATGCTGCGTGGCAGGTCCGCAAACGCCCCTGGAGAAATAAAAATTCGATTTGTCACTTTGAATTTCTCCTGTTACTACATAAAAATCGCTATAAATAAAAAAATCCTTACCAGCCGCAATCCTCCTCGCCTCCTGAATGTCCTTTAGAGCACCTCGGGCTTCCTCCTGAACATCATTTGCTTCTTGGAGAGCTTGGGGAAGTTCAGATTCTTTGCCTGCTAGACTCTGCTCCAAAGTCTCGCTTTTCTTCATGGCCTCCTAGAGGTCTCATTCAGCTTCAATGACCCTGGCCTCCTGCCCCTCACGAAGAGCCTGCTCCGCGGAGGCCTTCATGTCGGCTTCGGCCACAGCCTTTTTTAGAGCCTCAATTTCGGCATTTTCTCCTGGAGCACACAATACAAATAATTTCATCAGGCACTACTACTCATTTGTGCTAAACTTATCAAGGTTTCGACATACCTTGCTTGTCCTCCAACTGCTTCTTCACTCGGCGAAGTTCTTCATCGGCCCGCTCCAGACTCTGCTTTAGTCCGGACACTTCGGCAGTATGAGAGGCGGTCGTTGCTACAGAAGCTTGTTTATTAACAAAGAGATATATGACATTAACTGAGTCTCCTGCGAAGCGGAAATTCGATCCCCTGTCCGGCTCTCTCTTTCACCGCACAGTGCATCAGGGGCTACTATCCATACTATGACAATCTTCAAAGGTTCCTAAAACATACCTCAAAGCCTTTTATAAGGCTGATGCAGGATTTATTCAGTCCGCTCTCAGTGGACCGAATCTTTTCAATCACCGGACCCATAAGGGCGCGATGTTCATCGATGATGGAAGCACTCTTTAGCGCTGTCGATAAGTTGTCCTGCAGCTCTGGTTAGATAGAGGTTGCTGGCGGAGCGGGCTCGCCTCCTTTCGTCAAGGGGGGCTTCCTGCCTGATCCTGGAGCCTCAAAGGTCTCCGGGACCGTGTCCGGCTGCGGGCCGAATCCAAGATCGCCCCCGCTGTCGACGCTCATGGGAACCGTTCCTCCCATGTATCCGGCACCAGCGGTGTGCCCTCCCTGGTCTGGGCCCTGCTGGGATGACACCTCGGTGTCATGCCCAGGCTTCAGGGAAGGAGCCTTCGGAGGCGTCTCACTCTCCAGGGCATCTGAGCTCAGCGAATCCTCCGATGAGGACTGTTCGACACGAGACCTCGCCGGGCTGCACAAAGTATGGCGCAAGTTAAAATATTACACCTTAGTAATCCTGGGCACGTGGGCGTGTTTGGATTTCGTGTACTCACGATTTTACCAGGGGCTGGGCCTTGGGAACCCACTCCGGGCTGCTACTGGTAGCCATGGTGGACGCCTTTGGAAGGGGATTTCTTCCCCTCTTTGGCGATTCGGCCTCCAAGGATGAGGAGGCCGTCCTTTTCTTTCCTCCCCCCATGGAGGACTCGTCTTATTCCTCCTCCTCTTCATCTCCGGAGGAAGGATGGACATTGGAGTCTTCGGATTTTGTGATCGAAGCACCGCGGCGACGGAGGCTGCTCCGGGTCTCCTTGGCCTCCTTTAAGGCCTCTTTCTTCGGCGCCTTGTAAGGCGCTGGGACCAGCATCTTCGTCAAAAGTGGTCCTGCCGGTTCTTCTGGCAGCAGGGCCGGACAATGTATCCGCCCTGCCTTCTTCGCCCACTCCTAGGGTAATTGTGGAAAGCATGATAAAACATCTCCCTCGGGATATGTCAGCTAAACATGGATGGACAGAACATAGCGATAACTTAGCGGAATGGCGGGGTGGGACAGTTGATACCCATGGTCCTCGGCGGAGTCCGGCCACGGTTTGCCAGACTTGAAGAGCACCTTCCAGATATCCTTGTGTGAGGAGCAGTAGAGCTCCCGCAGGGTCTAGTGCTCAGCCGTGTCATATTCCCACAAATTACAGGTCCGGTGTTGGCAAGGAAGAACCAGGCGAACTAACATCACCTGGACTACATTGACGAGTTTGACGTCCTTGTCTACCACACCCTTGACGCGCGTCTGGAGCACCGACAGCTCATCGGACGAGGACCAGTTCAGGCCCTTCATGGGCCAGGACATGAGCCGTAGGGGGGCTCCGGATCTGAATTCGGGAGTAGCGGCCCACTTTTTGCCGCGCGGCTCAATGATGTAGAACCACTGCTGCTGCCACTCCTTGACGGAATCATTGAAGGTGCCTGCCGGCCATGTGACCTTGGGCATCTTGCTCACCATGGTGCCTCGGCACTCGGCGTGCTCACCGTTCACCACCTTGGGCTTCACATTGAAGATCTTCAGCCATAAGCCGAAGTGTGGCAAAATTCGGAGAAAGGCCTCACACGCGACGATAAACGTCGAGATGTTAAGGAAAGAATTAGGGGACAGATCATGAAAATCAATCCCGTAATAATACATGATGCCGCGAGCAAATGGGTGAAGGGGAAACCCGAGCCCGCGGATGAAATGAGGAAGAAACACAACCCTCTCGTGAGGTTCTGGATTAGGGACGATCTGTCCGGCCGTCGGAAGACGGTGGCTGATTTTCTTGGCCAAGTACCCGGCCTCTGGAAGCTTTTTGATATCCTTCTCTTGGACGGTAGAGGCCATCCACTTGCCTCCTGCTCCGGATCCGGACATCTTCGGAGAACCTCTTTTTGGTGGAGAAGACAAGTGCTTGGGCGCTAGGGCTTGAGCGAAAGGGAATGGACGAGCGGAAAAAAAGGCGTGGGTAAAGAGGAAGAGGCCTTATATCTTTGTAGAGGCAATAAAAACTTTCGCGCCTCCCTACTTGCCTGATGGAACCTGCTCGTTCCCCACTCGCCATGATTGGTGGTACAGTTGGGCTACCCGCACCCATATTGATGAAAGTCCCGTGATAAGGGGGGCACGATCTCTACTTCAACAAGACGTGCCTAGGAAACCGCCTCGCAATAGTCGGAACAGCTGATTGAGAAACAGTTTGGGTAAGGACCAGACCACAATGTGATATCGGGTTATGAAAAATATATCAGCGGATTCGGTTCGTGGAATATTGTTCTCTCTACGGTGGTATGTGAAAATCGTCTTGCAGAGCCGGACACGATTTAAGTGTTCGAGATTTACTTTGTAGTATTTGGAGATTGAACCCGACTTGCAATGTCGAAGACAATCTGTGCGCCGGACTCATCGTCATTGAAGCCTGGTTTAGGGGCTACTGAGGGAGTCCTGGATTAGGGGGTATCCGGACAGCCGGACTATATACTTTGTCCGGACTGTTGGACTATGAAGATACGAGACTCAAGACTTCGTCCCGTGTCCGGATGGGACTCTCCGTTGCGTGGAAGACAAGCTTGGTGATTCGGATGTTAGATCTCCTTCTTTATAACCGACTTTGTGTAATCCAAGCCCCCTCTGATGTCTATATAAACCAGAGGGTTTAGTCCATAGGACAAGGACAATCAGAATCGTCGGATAGCTCCTAGGGTTTAGCCTCTACGATCTCGTGGTAGGTCAACTCTTGTAATACTCATATCATCAAGATCAATCAAGCAGGAAGTTGGGTATTACCTCCATCGAGAGGGCCTGAACCTGGATGAAACATTGTGTCCCCTGCCTCCTGTTACCATTAGCCTTAGACGCAAAGTTCGGGACCCCCTACCCGAGATCCGCCGGTTTTGACACCGACAGCGGGGCCTCGGCAGAGGAGGGCCTCGTCGATGCCAGTGGAGCGGGGACTTGTCGAAGCCGGCATTGTCCTCTGCATCGTCCTCGGTCTCGCCAAACGCCGCCTTGCCTGCTTCATCACCCTCTTTGTAGGAAGCCGCAACCTCCGCCACCCGCATGCGGTACCGCCAACGCTCAAGGCGGCCTTTGTGGGCGGAGCGGTACGAGTTGAGCAGCGCCTCCTGCTTCGCCCGCTCCACGGTGTCGGGGAAGCTGATCCGCGAACACCTATGGGGCCGGCGGACCGGGCCCCTTTCGGTTCGGTGGGGGGCGGAGATCGCACGAAGAGCGGATCGAGGCGAAGCACACGAGCAGTTTACCCAGCTTCGGAGCTCTCCGGAGAGATAATACTCCTACTGCTGCTTGTCTGATTGTATTGAGTTCTTGCTCGGGAGCGCTGAGTGCTACAGTACACTCGAGCTGCTAACGAGACCGAGCGTGAGTGTTTTCTTGCTTCGAA
>NC_057804.1:277291424-277464500 GCF_018294505.1 Triticum aestivum | reverse complement strand
GGGGTCACCGATAGGTGGCAACGCAGACAAAGGTAAAAATGGAAAAAGGGAATTGCGGTTGGTACAACGACCTGTACAGTGTATCCTACCTAACCCTGACGGCAGGGGACAAAGGCATTAAATGCCCGTCTGCGTCGCCCAAACAGTGCAAAAAAGGACCGCCAGGGACGCCACCGCTTGCCACGATGGCAATCTTGTCAGCGTCGCATGCCACCGCGCACCGCTGGCTGCACAGCCTCTCGCCACGCGCGCCTGGAAAGGCCCCAGGGCGACACGTTGGTGGATGTGCTGGAGTGTGGGTACAGAGTGGTCGCCTGCCGCGGCAAGCGCCTTGCCGCGGCCGTTGTCTTGTCGCGCCTGGGTGCTTTTCTCTCACCGGGCCTTGCCGGGACGTATGGTGCGTCGCGGCAAGTTCCTTGAGATGCCTTGGTTGGCCTTCCCGGCAAGCTCCTCTTGCCGGGGCCTTGTCTCCTTGGCTTGAATACTTTGTTCTTGAATGGCTCCAAAGTAACCATGGAGGACCTTGGCGGTCACCCGGCAAGCCTTGCCGCAGGGCGCTGCAACTACCCGTGCACAAGTTCGGGAGACTAGGGTACCCCTACTCTAGTACACCGACAGGAGCCCCCGGGCCTGGGCCACACACGGTGCCGAGCGCTGTTGGGCCAGGCCCAAAACAGGGCACGGGCACACGCGGCCTGGGTCACGCCGTATCTTACTCCGTATCCACCGCGCCCTCCCCCAATGGCACGCGTCGAATGCAGAGTCGTGGGAGAGATCGTGGGTGGTTTCTTTATTCGGAAGGACGAAACATCCACCGCTCCCTCTTTATAAGCAGGGAAAACAGGGGCAGTTCGCCCATCTCTCCGGTTGTTACTCCAACTTCACAGATCTCCGCCGCTCCCCCCTTCTTCCCGAAGCTGAAAGAGAGCAGCGCTCCGCCCCCCATTGCCACCAGCAACACCAACACCGTCGATCTCCCCCACCACCTCCGCCATGGCTCCGAAAGCCGACAAGGGGAAGGGCATGAAATCGGTCGAAGCGCAGCGGCTCGTGGCGCTGCGAAAGGAGCGGGCCATCTTCCCCCCTCAGCTCGGCGCGAAGGAGCTAAGGGAGTACTACTGCCTCTTCTGGTCGACGGAGACACGAGCGCTTCCGCGCACGAAGGTACTCCCAGCTGCCGCTTCTGAACTGGCTCCAAACGGGTACCCCTTCTTCGTGCTGTTTTTCTACTGCGGGCTCTGCCCGCCCTTCTCTGAATTCTTCTGTGACATCATGAACACCTACGGGTTCCGCCTCCTTGACTTCACCCCCAACGCCGTTCTGACCATGGCAGTTTTCGCACATCTCTGCGAAAACTTTGTCGGAGTCCATCCAAACATAGCCCTTTTCCGCCACTTCTTTATGCCCCGGCTTGAGAGAGGAGAGCCTCTTGCCGGCGGGATCGCCTCGATCTCGAGAGTCGGCAAGAAGGAAGCTTATCTGGAGGGAGAGCTCCGCAGCAAGTGGGAGGAATGGAGAGCAGAGTGGTGCTGGATTGTCGAGGAGAACCCGTAGCCATTTACTGCCCTGCGCCAGGCCCCAATAGTGCGTGGCAACGATTGGAGCAACGTGGCCCCGGAAGACGACAGGCTGAAGATTGCCGTCACCCAGATCCTTCGCCTCAGGCTTGCCGGGCTCACCGTAGGCGCCGTTGGCGCAGATTTTCTTCGCTGCCGCATCGCCCCCCTGCAAGAGAGGAGGAGACCCGCCTGGGAGTTCCAGAACTCGGCGGATATCATGAGGCTGCGCCCGGGCCTCAACTTCAATTTCACTGTCCTGGAGCTGGACGCGATGCTCTTGGAACTGTTCAAGCGTGATCCTCAACACCCATTCATGTTGCCGAGAGGCGTCGTTCCATTGTGCAATAATTCCTCGCTCGACCGCATCCGTGCAATGATGCCGCTGTGTGACTCGCATGGAATTGTCCCAACTTGGCAAGAGCCGGCAGATGCTGTCGTGCAGGAGTTCTTTGACGGCTTGGTAGAAGTGCCGGTCCGCGCCGACAAGCAGAAGAGCCTTACTCACGACACCACCGACGCGGAGATGCAGCGCATCGCCACTAGGCTGGAAGAGGCGGCGGCAGCCGCTGCCGCGGGTGAGTTTGGATTCACCGTGGAGGAGGCAGAGGCAGCAGAGGCGGCAAGCCTTGTCGAGCGAGAGGAGTTTGCCGGCGAAGAAGAGCTTGCCAGGCCTGAAGCCGAGTCGAGCGAGCCCGCCGAGGGAGAGCTTGTCGGGCCCGAACCTTCAGGTAGCTTGCCGCAAGCGGAGCCCCCAGCTACACCAAGAAGGCATCTCCGCAAGGCCGAGGAAGTAGCGGGGCGGCAAACGAGTCAACAGCCGCCGTGCCGCGCGACATGCTCTACCGTGGCAAGCTCTGTTGCCGTGGGAGCGCCTCACTCTGCTGCGGCAACTAGGGCGGGGTCTTCCCAGTCCACCGCTACTGCCCCTGCCAAGCGGGCAAGGGAACCTACTCCTCCGCCTCGTCGCACCGGAGGCGAGCCGGACTTCGATCTCTCCGCGCTCACCTCCGACGAGGAAGAAGAAGAGTAAGATTCTTTGTTGTTCTTGTAGTTCTTCAATTTGTTGTTTTGTCTTGTATCTGATTTGCTTCACTCTGAACCTATTCCTTTTCAGGACGCTAGCCCAGAGAGCGGCGAAGAGAGCCAAGGCCCCGATGATTGTCATCGAGGACGATCCCATTGCGACGGCAGGGAACACGTCCGAAACCACCTTGCCGGACCCGGCAAGCATTCCTCAAAGCAGCCCCCAGCGCAGCCACCAGCGTAAGTACATAGTTTACTTCCTGCTGTCAGGCGCTCATGGGTGCTCTTTCTTCGCTGATATATGACTGTTGGGTTGTGCAGGTGCAGAGCAGCCTCACCAGGAGTGCCCGGAAGCCGCTCCCGAAGTGCCATCTGCTTCGACTACACCGCCAAGGGAGGCTTCCCCGGCAAGGGAGCATTCTCCGGCAAGGGAGAATTCTCCGGCAAGGGACAGTTCTCCGGCAAGGGACGGCACCAGTGACCCTCCGGTGGTTGAGACCACGACTGCAGATCCTAGCACAGGTAATCCTTTTGCTTGAGAACTTCCCTTGGGTTCTTCTTCTTCTGATTTTCTTTTTTGGATAATTGCTTGATTTCCCTCCCTTTTTCCGTTCATCAGATCCATCTGCCACGGAGCCGATGGAAACCGAGGTCGCCGGCGAGGAGAATGCGCGCAGCAACACCAACGACGTCGTTGCCACCGAAGGGGAGGCCGGCGCTGATGATCCCGCCGGCGAAGAGGCCGCCAAAGCTGCCGCCGTAGAAGCTGGCGAGGGATCCGGCGATCGCACTGACGGCCCCGAGGCCGCAGGAGCGCCAGGCGCTGCGCCGACCGCCGATCCCTCCGCCGCTGCTGCAGTGCCAGGCTCCGAAGAACCGAATCCGCATCGCCACTAGGCTGGAAGAGGCGGCGGCAGCCGCTGCCGCGGGTGAGTTTGGATTCACCGTGGAGGAGGCAGAGGCAGCAGAGGCGGCAAGCCTTGTCGAGCGAGAGGAGTTTGCCGGCGAAGAAGAGCTTGCCGGGCCTGAAGCCGAGTCGAGCGAGCCCGCCGAGGGAGAGCTTGTCGGGCCCGAACCTTCAGGTAGCTTGCCGCAAGCAGAGCCCCTAGCTACACCAAGAAGGCGTCTCCGCAAGGCCGGGGAAGTAGCGGGGCGGCAAACGAGTCAACAGCCGCCGTGCCGCGCAACACGCTCTACCGCGGCAAGCTCTGTTGCCGCAGGAGCGCCTCACTCTACTGCGGCAACTGGGGCGGGGTCTTCCCAGTCCACCGCTACTGCCCCTGCCAAGCAGGCAAGGGAACCTACTCCTCCGCCTCGTCGCACCGGAGGCGAGCCAGACTTCGATCTCTCCGTGCTCACCTCCGACGAGGAAGAAGAAGAGTAAGATTCTTTGTTGTTCTTGTAGTTCTTCAATTTGTTGTTTTGTCTTGTATCTGATTTGCTTCACTCTGAACCTATTCCTTTTCAGGACGCTAGCGCAGAGAGCGGTGAAGAGAGCCAAGGCCCCGATGATTGTCATCGAGGACGATCCAATTGCAACGGCAGGGGACACGTCCGAAACCACCTTGCCAGACCCGGCAAGCATTCCTCAAAGCAGCCCCCACCGCAGCCACCAGCGTAAGTACATAGTTTACTTCCTGCTGTCGGGCGCTCATGGGTGCTCTTTCTTCGCTGATATATGACTTTTGGGTTGTGCAGGAGCAGAGCAGCCTCACCATGAGTGCCTGGAAGCCGCTCCCAAAGTGCCATCTGCTTCGACTACACCCCCAAGGGAGGCTTCCCCGGCAAGGGAGCATTCTCCGGCAAGGGAGAATTCTCCGGCAAGGGACAATTCTCCGGCAAGGGACGGCACCAGTGACCCTCCGGTGGTTGAGACCACGACTGCAGATCCTAGCACAGGTAATCCTTTTGCTTGAGAACTTCCCTTGGGTTCTTCTTCTTCTGATTTTCTTTTTTGGATAATTGCTTGATTTCCCTCCCTTTTTCCGTTCATCAGATCCATCTGCCACGGAGCCGATGGAAACTGAGTTCGCCGGCGAGGAGAATGCGCGCAGCAACACCGACGACGCCGTTGCCACGGAAGGGGAGGCCGGCGCTGATGATCCCGCCGGTGAAGAGGTCGCCAAAGCTGCCGCCGCAGAAGCTGGCAAGGGATCCGGCGGTCGCACTGACGGCCCCGAGGCCGTAGGAGCGCCAGGCGCTGCGCCGACCGCCGATCCCTCCGCCGCTGCTGCGGCGCCAGGCTCCGAAGAGCCCCAGCCCGGCGCCTATTTGAAGGCCGGCGACGGTATCTTCATCAAGCTCCCCTGGGCGTCAAGCTCCAGGGCGCTGCTCGAAGGAGATATTTTGGATGGAGAAGTGCTCGCCTCCGCTGGGCTGACGCTGGTCGACGCGCCAAGCAGCAGCAGTGACGAGCCTGAGGAGGAGCGACTGCTGCGGAAGCTGCTGTCACTCTACCGCGCCCGACAAGCCAAGCTTGCATCCCGAGAAGCGCTTGTCGCGAAGGCGGGAGTGGATATCGAGAAGCGCGCGGAGGAGCTCTGGGGTCTTAGGCAGGAAGCTCTCCGGTCTCTGGCGGAGGAGCGGGAGCAACTTCTCGAGGAGCGGAAAGCCTTCCTCCTCGAGAAGGCTGAAGTTGAAGAGAAGCAACGGCTTGTCGCCGAAAATCTATTTGCGCAGGAAGGAGAGTTGGCGCAGCGCAAGGTCAACCTTGACAGCCACGAGGAGGAGCTTGCCGCGCGTGAGCAAGCAATCGGCGGGGCTCTCAAGGAGGCAAAGGATGCTGCCACAGCTGCCGAGGCCGCCAAGAAGGAGCTGGAGACGAAGGTGGCGCAGCTGGAAGCCGATCTTAAGGCGAGAGGCGAGGAGCTTGTCGCGCTCAAGCGTGAGCGCGACAAGGACGCCGTCGCTCATGGCGAGCTGCAGGGTCTTCTCGCCGAAAGGAGAAAGAACTTAGCGCCGCCAAGGACTCCAACGCGGATCTCGAGTTGAAGCTGGCCACGTTGACTCAGACGCTGGACGGCGCCAGGGAGCGGGAGGTGGCCTTGTCGGAGAAGATCAAGGCCGACGAGGCGCTGCTGGCGAGTGCTGCTGCCGCCCAGGATACTTCAGGGAGACTGTGGAGCACTGGACCGAGGGTCTTGTGAATGTTGCCGCAGCCATCGACGGGTAGTTGGCGCAGCTGGGAAATGGAGGATCTCGGGTACCCTCCGATGAGCAACCTCCAACCAGCGCCAAGCTCAGCCTGTTCTTCAAAAGGCGTGGCGACGGCACTCCAGCGACTCCGGGAGAAGATCCCAAAGCAGCTGGCCGACGAGTCACGCAAGATCTGCGCAGGAGTTCTTCAGAAGGTGCTGGTGAATGTGGCCTTCCGCAAACCAGGCCTCAACCTCACCAACGTCCTCAGTCCCTGCCTCCGGATGCTGATCTGGAAGCGCTCAATGGCCCTTGTCGCACCCATTGTGGACAAGGTGAAGCGAGATCAAGAGGGTTGAGGGCGATCGCGTAGATTAGGCCGCCCGTTTTCTCTTTTTCCTTGTCGCTGCTGATCATGTCATGAGAACAATATGTTAGAGCTGCGACAAGCCATTTTGTAATATAACTCTATTTCGGGTAGAGATTGTCACGACCGATTTTCCAATAAAAATTTTATTGAGAAACCAATCTTTTGAGTCCAGTATGAGAGAAATCTCCTCAACTGGTAGACAATTTCTTGATACAATAAGCCAGTAGCATAAAATATATTACAGGGTCGAACTACGGTTGCTCAACCAAATTATTACAAGCACGCCAATAATTATACATAATGGCGGACATGACACAGTGGTGTGGAGACATACTACTGACTCGAGGATAGGGCGGTGGTGGAAAAACACAGCGGGGAGAGAAATACAAGACTCTAAGTCTATCATCTCATCGAGCGTCGAGGTGAGGCTCGATGAATTTATTTGGTAGCGGAAGCGGATATAAAACAGTGACCAAATCCAGGGTCGCACGAGACTGACTGGGACTCCTCTAGGTGTCGGACTCCCTATCAAACTCTTCATCCATGAGATCGCCTTCGTCAGCATCTGGCCAATCAACAAGCCAGTGAGTACTTTGAAAGTACTCGCAAGACAGTTCGGACGTAAGATATAACAAATGCATGCATGGATGCGTCATGATTAATTCACCAATGTACAGTCAAAAATTAGCATAACAAGGTAAGTAAAGGGAAACGGCGGTAGTCCGCCTGAAATCCCAACAAAACCAATAAATATTCCGATCGGCGTATCTGAAGCGACGCCTCGAAAGGTGAACAAATAAATATAAGGAAAAGATGCCACAGTCGAGCGTATTAGCGACACCACATAAAGGGCTTTAAAAGAAATGCCACAGCCGAACGTCGGGGCGACATCACAGAAAGGGCTTGAAAGAATGCCACAGTCGGGACGTCGAGGCGACATCACAGAAAGGGCTTTAAAAGAAATGCCACAGTCGGACGTCGGGGCGACATCACAGAAAGGGCTTTAAAAGAAATGCCACAGTCGGACGTCGGGGCGACATCACAGAAAGGGCTTGTAAAGGAAATGCCACAGTCGGACGTCGGGGCGACATCACAGAAAAGGGCTTGAAAATAAATGCCACAGCCGGACGTCGAGGCGACATCACAGAAAGGGCTTTAAGGAAAAAGAAACAATTGCCACAGTCCGGACGTCGGGGCGACATCACAGAAAGGGCTTTTATTCACAAGTAAATAATACTCATAATAAACTTTTAATTCATAAGAATAAATGGGTTAGTTCATCCACAGGAATAATCATTTACCGAAATTAGCACTCATGCGAAATCACCGGAGTTTCTGTCATCAAAACTGTCATTGATTAGGACAAGATAATACGATTTAGGACATGGAATAGATGATTTGGAGGAATATATGACTCTGGCAGAGTTTGTACAAAATTATTCCCACAGCCAACGGATTTCCGTAGTCACGAAGGACTAGTTCCGTTTACGGTATTTCGGAAGAAAACACAGCTAACCAGTACACACCCATCCTACCTCTCGATGCTAGGAATCACCCTAGACATCGTCCAAGAAAACTTTTGAGACGGGGAGATCACAATCTCGAATAGCATGGGATCAAATTTATATACGCGCGCTCTAAGGGGTGCCCCCCTCTCGGTCCCAACCGGAAACACCCATGCCCCCTGACCGGATGACTGGCTTTAATCCAGGGCCATGGAACCATCATCCCGGCCTCTCCTTTTGGTGTGTACCAGGAAAGCGGTTTACAACTTACTAAACCATATTCCTTGCGGAAAACATGTGGTAGTACAGGGAAGGCGAATGAAAGGAACTGGAATGATACGAGCTTGACATTGAAGTCACGTAGTCTGGCATAAGTCTGGCATGCTACAACACTGCCATCTTACCCATCCTTATGCCAACACATGGCCATTCATACTCACATCCATCCACTTATGGATCATCGAACTCACTTACCTCAACATTGCATAAAATAACGTTCATCGGTATGCTCATCAACATGCCATGAAACTAACTAAATGCAAGACATGCCAAGACACTCATCATATCAAAACTTCAAACATGCTTGCCTGGTTCGGAGTAGTCGGAGCCTAGCTCGGTGAAGTTCGCAGCTCCGTCACCTCCTTCGTTATCTACAGTATAAAGAAAGTATATGCGCTATCGTAAATACCAAGGAGTGCACAAAAAGTATACCAAATATTTTTCAAATAAATCTGATAAAAAACTAGACAAAATTTTAAAGAGAACAGAAAAAGAATGAACCAAAAATACCTTTTTGTTTAAAATTTATAAAGGTTTTTGTCCAGGGACTCATCTGTAATGAAATAGAAGTTTTCTAGGGGCTAGTTTATAAAAACAGAAAGCGCTTCGGTAGCGACTACGCCAGCCCAGAGGGAAAGCGCATTCGGCAGAAGACGTTTTCAGAAAACGCTTCACTCCGACAGGATAGAGAGGCTGACAGGCGGGTCCCGCCCATCAGGTTTAAATATTCAAACGGGCGGCAGAGTTCGCCGGTGCCCGAGAGCCGCGGTGGTCGCCGCGGCGATCCACGGCGAGGCAGAGAGATCGGAGGATACCTCCGTGTTCAGGGCACCCTTCCGCGTCGGTTGGTGGTGGTGGTGGTGGTCGGCAAAGCACCACGTCGACGGCGAGCTTTGCTCCGGCGGACGGCGGTTCGGGTGGTTGCGGACTTCGTCGGAGAGAGCTGCAGTGATCAAATTGAGGAGGGGGTTAGGCTTCTGTAGCTAGAGGGAGTAACTGACGGGGTTTGGGCGCCGGAGACGGCCTCACCGGAGCGAATCGAGGTGGAGGCCGAGGCGGATCGGGGCGGCCGGAGCTGGGGAGGAGACCTCCTCGAGGTCCCCCTAGTGGCCTGGCGGGCGTTGGTGAGGTGTAGTGATGATGCGTGCACGAGGGTGAGCTCGGGGGCCCTTTTTATAGGCGGTCCGAGGCAGTGGCCATGAACGGGGATTTCCGGCGATGGTTACGGTGGCGCAGTGCTCGGTCGGGGGTGATTAGGGAGACGAGCGCCGTCGTGGGAGTTTACTGGGTCCGTTTAGACGCTAACCGGACTTGGATTAGAAGCTTAGGGCAGGCTTTGGTCGGAACGGGATGGCGCGGGTCCGTTGGCGGCAGAGAGCGCGTCCAGTGCTGTCGGGCCACGGCGACGGTGCAGCGGGGGTGCGCTGGCGTGCATGAGGCCACGCGGAGAGCCAGGGAGCGATGGGCGGCGCGGAACGGCGTTGAGCCGTCGTTCTTGTTCCCTGTCGGCTGCAACGGGGTTTCGGCCGCCGCGAGACACGCCGGCGTGGGCGGCCAGGGCGCCACCGACGCCGGGAAGACGCCAAGCGCGCGTGCGGGGGTGCTGGCCAGGGAGAAAAAGCCGTGTGCAACGCGCCAAGCGCACTGTGGCCGCGTGACTGAAACTGACGGACGAAAACGACACTGAAAACTGAATCTCTGAACTTTCTGAATTTGCAAAGGAATAGTGCAGCTCAGGTGTTCGACAGAATGCTTTTGGCCTCTGCAGATTTTTCCTTGAGCTGAAACTTGGTGGAGTGGCTTCTCATTGCTCACATAGGTTGCCCGAATTTTGGTGACATTTTTGGAGTAGTGTAGATATGAATTTCATCAATTTTGGCAAATCTGGTCCAAACTTGCAGAGACTGAATTTTGAAAAATTGAAAAGAGAAGGAGTGGATCAAGATGGTTCTGAGTTGTGGGTACAAAGGACTATCCAGGAGAGTTGGTTTGAGGTCAAAACTCAAATGAAAAAGAGTACTTGCTTTGAAAATCACTAAGGCTCCAAATAATTTTCAGAATTGATTTGAGAGGGAAAATAATTAGAATAAAATCCAAAACTTGTTTGGATTAGTTGGGACAGATAACTTAGGTTGATCACAAGGTGTAGGGGAGGTTTTGGAGAGGTTTTACCACATGGTCAAAAAATGCTAAGTCAAGGATGGTTCCAAGATATGAAAATCCCCAAATTTTCATAGAGTTTTCATTTTAAAAGAAAAAAATTAAACTCCCAAAATAAATTTGAGAGGGAACCAACAGAGAAGAAGTTTTCAAAAGATCAAACACCAAAGTTTGAAAAAAATAAAATCCTTGCCAAAGCAAAGGAAGTTTTTAAGTGGAAGGTTTTTCTGAAAAGAAAATTTTTAAAATGGCCTCTCCTCAAAAACCACAAAGTTTTTGATAAAAACCAAATAAAAAATTTTGGAGTGTCACAACACCTACCCCTTAGGAAAAATCTCGTCCCCGAGATTTCAGCTGATCCTTAAATAAGTGTGGATGCTCTGTCCGAAGAAAATCCTCGCTTTCCCAAGTTGCTTCACTGTCGGTGTGATTGCTCCACTGGACTTTGAAAAACTTGATGGTCTTCTGTCGGGTCCTCCTTTCAGACTCCTCTAATATTCTTACGGGACGTTCTCGATAAGTGAGGTCTGGCTGCACGTCAATGTTCTCATGGGATACTTGTTTCTCTGGGTTGCTTACGCACTTCCTTAATTGAGAGACGTGGAACACGTCGTGGACATCGGACAAGTCCTCGGGTAAGTCTAGCTGGTAGGCTACAGTGCCTCTTCGTGCCACTATGCAGAATGGTCCAATGAATCTTGGTGCTAACTTTCCTTTAATCTTGAATCGTTGCAATCCTCTCATAGGGGATACTCTCAGGTATACGAACTCACCGGGTTCGAAGCTGACCCTACGATGTTTCTGATCATAATAACTCTTCTGTCGACTTTGAGCGGTCTTAAGTCGGTCTCTGATTAGCTTGACCTTTTCCTCGGCTTCTCTGAGCATGTCTGGTCCGAAGATGCGGCTGTCTCCGGTCTCTGACCAATTTAACGGGGTACGACACCTTCGTCCGTATAAAGCCTCAAATGGTGCCATTTGTAGGCTGGCCTGGTAGCTATTGTTATACGCGAACTCGGCGTATGGCAGGCTTTCTTCCCAACTGGTTCCATATGTGAGGACACATGCTCTCAGCATGTCTTCTAAAATTTGGTTTACGCGTTCAGTCTGTCCATCAGTCTGTGGGTGGTATGCGGTACTGAAGGCTAGTTGGGTTCCCAGAGCCTGTTGTAAATGCTCCCAAAATCTTGAGACGAACTGAGTGCCTCTGTCGGATATTATAGTCTTCGGGACACCATGCAGACAAACTATGCGGGAAAGGTAAATCCTGGCAAGCCTCTGAGTGTTGTAGGTCGTCTTTACTGGAATAAAGTGTGCCACTTTGGTCAACCTGTCAGTGATGACCCATATGGCATCATTCCCGTGTCGTGACCGAGGTAGTCCGACAATAAAATCCATCCCTATTTCATCCCATTTCCACTCAGGTATTTTGTTTGGTTGCAGTAGTCCGGCTGGTCTCTGATGTTCAGCTTTTATGCGTTGACATGAGTCGCAACATGCAATGAAGGTGGCTATGTCCCTCTTCATACCGTGCCACCAAAATCCTTCCTGAATATCCTTATACATTTTGGTTCCTCCAGGGTGGATCGAATATGGAGTGGTGTGTGCTTCAGCTAAAATTTGCTGTTTAAGGTCTTCTATGTTTGGCACGCATAGCCTTTCTCCGTACCATAATATTCCTTCATTGTCTATGACGAATTCCGAGGCCTTGCCCATACTCAACTTTCTTTTAATTCCTTCAATGCTGGGGTGACCGGGCTGAGCTTCTTTAATTTTCTCCACAAGGTTGGGTTGTATTTCCAAGTTTGATATGGTGCCTTCTGCTACCATTATCAAGTTGAGCTTGGCAAATTCTTGATGGAATTCGGGCCTCAAGCTGTGCAGATAGTTTCCGTCGGAGCTGGGGTTCCGACTCAGGGCATCGGCCACTACATTTGCTTTCCCTGGATGGTAATGGATACCAACATCATAATCCTTTACCAATTCCAACCAGCGTCGTTGCCGTAAATTTAGTTCTGGCTGCGTGAAAATATATTTAAGACTTTTGTGATCCGTATATATTTCACATCGATTCCCAAGTAAGAAATGCCTCCATTCCTTGAGTGCATGAATAACTGCTGCCATTTCTAAGTCATGAGTGGGATAATTTTCCTCATGCTTGCGAAGTTGCCTTGAAGCGTAGGCGACAACCTTGCCTTCCTGCATCAACACGCATCCGAGACCCTTTCTGGACGCGTCACAATATACTTCAAAATTCTTGTGTATGTCGGGTACAATTAATACCGGTGCTGTTGTTAACTTCCGCTTTAGCTCTTGGAAACTTTTCTCGCAGGCTTCTGTCCACTCAAACTTCTTATCTTTCTTGAGCAACTGTGTCATAGGCTTGGCTATGGTGGAAAATCCTTCAATAAATCTGCGGTAATATCCTGCCATTCCCAAGAAACTCCGTATGTCCGTTACGCTGGCTGGTGATTTCCAGTCAAGTACGGCCTTGACTTTCTCTGGGTCCACTGCGATACCGTCTTGAGTCAGCACGTGGCCTAGAAAACCTACTTGTCTTAGCCAAAATTCGCACTTGCTGAACTTGGCATACAATTGGTGTTTTCTTAGCTCTCCTAGCACAATCCTGAGATGTTCTGCGTGCTCTTCTGGTGTCTTGGAGTATACCAGAATATCGTCGATGAATACCACGACGAACTTGTCCATAAACTTCATAAATACTTTGTTCATGAGGTGAACAAAATATGCTGGGGCGTTAGTTAATCCAAATGGCATCACTGTGAACTCGTACAGTCCATATCTGGAGGTGAAGGCTGTTTTGGGGATATCTTCCGTTCGTACCTTCAATTGATGGTATCCTGACCTTAAGTCAATTTTTGAGAATACCTTGGCCTGAGCAAGTTGATCAAACAAATCGTTTATCCTTGGCATCGGGTATTTGTTTTTGACTGTGACCATGTTAAGTGCTCGATAGTCAATACACAATCTCAGCGTTCCATCCTTCTTTTTGGCAAATAAAATTGGTGATCCCCAAGGTGAGGAGCTGGCTCGAATGTATCCCTTTTCCAGTAATTCCTTTATTTGTTTCTTCAACTCGATCAACTCGGATGGTGCCATTCGGTACGGTTTCTTGTATATGGGGGTGGTTCCTGGTGCGAGCTCAATGCTGAACTCTATCTCTCGGTCTGGTGGCATGCCTGGTAGCTCTTCAGGGAATACATCTGGAAATTCACACACTACTGGAACCTTGTTTAGCTCAGAAACGTCCACCTTATTTAATCTCGGTTGCCGGGGTATTTTTCCTTCCTTGGCTGATACTCTTATTGTCTTCCCTTGGTGGTGTGTGAGAATTACGGTCCTGTTGAAACAGTCGATAAAACCCTTATTGGTGGTTAGCCAATCCATCCCTAGGATGACATCCAGTCCTTTATTTTCCAACACAATAAGATTTGCGTAAAACTCCAATCCTTCGAACTCAATGACCACATTCTGACAGTAATTCTGAGTAACTTGCTGAATCCCAGGGGACTTGATGGTCATGGATTTCTCCAAAGGAAGCATCGAAAAATTATTTTGCAAAGCAAAACTTTTCGAAATGAAAGAGTGAGAAGCTCCAGAATCAAACAAAACCATTGCAGGTATTGTGTTGACAGGAAACGTACCGAGTACGATATCCGGAGCATTTTGTGCCTCCTCTTTGGTTACGTGGTTCAGATGACCCTTCCTGTGGTTATTGTTGGGATTGAAATTGTTTCGCTTGGGCGCTGAATTATTGCCGCCGTTGTTCGGCTTTGGGGTTGAACTCCTTGGCTTGGGGCACTGTTTGGCATAGTGCCCTTCTTCTCCACAAGCGTAACAAGTAACGCCGGGGCGATAGGTGAATTCCTTGTCCCTTGCATGAAAATTCTTGATTGGGCGTGAGACATTGGATGAGAATTTGTGTGTCCCACCCTTTTGAAAATCTGTCTTGCTTCGGTGATTGCGAGCGTGATTAGTCTGGTCCCTTTTTCGCTTGCGGATATCTTCCAGACTGCGTCTCTCATTTTCCAGAGTAATGGCCTTGTCCACCAGTGTTTTAAAATCAGGAAAAGTGTGCACGACCAGTTGGCATTTAAGCGCGGGCGCCAGACCGTCAAGGAATTTCTCCATCTTCTTGATTTCAGTCATACGCTCCTCATTGGCGTAGCGGGATAATAGGGTAAATTGACTGTTGTAATCTGACACTGTCATGTTCCTTTGTTTGAGGTCATCGAATTCTCTCTTCTTGATTTTCATAATACTCTTAGGAATATGTGCACCACGGAAACCTTCCTTGAAATCATCCCAGGTTATGTCATTTTCGTTGGGATGCATGTGCAGAAAATTCTCCCACCACGATGCGGCTGCTCCTGTGAGATAGTGTGGAGCATATAATACTTCTCGGGATCTGAACATTTTGCAATAATTAATTTTCTCTCCATATCTCGAAGCCAGTCCTCGGCTTCAAGAGGCTTGTCAGTATGAGAAAATGTTTGAGGACGTGTCTTCTGTAGCTCAGATAACTTGGAATGCTGTTGATACTGTCCATGGTGATTTCCCATGTTGATGACTTGGTTCATCATTTCCCGATGTTGTTGCTGACTCTGCTCATAAAGGCGGCACATTTGTGAAAGTGCCGATTCACTGCCCTGTTGGCTTGACTGTCCCTGAGTGAACTCGTTGTTGGGTTGTGTATCATAATTTTCCTCTGGTGGAGTTGGCATGGAGCGTGTCCAAGGACGAGACATTTTTCACTCTGGGGATATATTTTGTAAAACTCATAAGAAAAGCGGAAAGAGTCGCAAAAACAAATCCATAAATGCATAAAGCTGGCAGATATAATTAAATATCCAAGTTTACTTAAGAAAAACAAATCGACTTGCGCACGGAGAAGGACTGCTCATTACATATCTTACACGCGGGCGGTAATTATACAATACATCACTCAGGATATGCGTACATAATCCTGACATGTTATTTAGGCTAGTGCACTTCTCCAGATCCTACATGATGCGCAAACAGGCTACTTCTCACAACCTATGTACATATCTTACAAAGCGGTACAATACACGGCAGCTAAGCGTACTCAGGCAGAGATGTTGACGACCTCCTTTGCCCTGCCGAGGGCGAGGCGTAGCGAGGTTGGGGACTCGACTTCCTCCTCGCTAATGGGCTCCATACGTGTAGTGTTGCGCAGAGTGGACGGAGCGGTTGCCAGGGGCGGAGCAACACGTACAGGAGTGGGCGCGAAGGGTGGTGCAGTGCGCGCTGGAGTGGGCGCAATGACTTGGTTGAATTCTTCGGTAGAAGGCAGGCGACGAGTAGGCGTATAAGATGCTGAGGACGAGACCAAAGTCAGTGGCGGTGCGATCGGTAGGAGCTCCATCCTGTTGGCAGCACAGCCATGAACTGAGTCCATGCGGGTAGCTACGAAGTCGTCCACCAGGTTGTCGAAGGCTGCCTCCAGGGCCCGGAGATACTCAATGAGCATCTCAAAAGCCTCGTCTCGTTCTCCTCTGGGGCAGGAGTATGCGTAGTGACAGGTGTAAGGCACATGGCACGGAAGATAACGGTAACGACGAGTCTTCATCACGGGAAGGACATCCCTGAGACGAGCTATCGCCTCGCGGGCTGCCATCTGCATAGCATGCCTCTCCGTAGGCATGGCTCTTCCCACGAACCGGAAGCGGCGTAACTCACCACGCCCTCCCTTGAACTGCACCGCGGCCTGGTGCATGGTCAGACTGTCGTTGACTCGGTGCTGGTAGAGTGTGAAGACTGGGCGCACAGATGGCCCCATCGCGACCTGAACGATGAAGGAAAGAAGCTTGACGAACCCATCGGGCACGTTGGCGAAGGTCTGAGACTCGCAGCTGTTGTCGGCCATCTACAAAAGTAGGCAAAAATTCTGCATGGTCAGATCATAAATTTATGCTGACTGACAGAAAATGACTACAATTGCAAAAATATAAATTAGCTCTATCATGGTAATAACCAATTAGCGATCGCACCTAGTGGCTTCCTACAGTCAGCCTGGCTCTGGTACCAAGCTTGTCACGACCGGTTTTCCAATAAAAATATTTATTGAGAAACCAATCTTTTGAGTCCAGTATGAGAGAAATCCTCCTCACTGGTAGACAATTTCTTGATACAATAAGCCAGTAGCATAAAATATATTACAGGGTTGAACTACGGTTGCTCAACCAAATTATTACAAGCACGCCAATAATTATACATAATGGCGGACATGACACAGTGGTGTGGAGACATACTACTGACTCGAGGATAGGGCGGTGGTGGAAAAACACAGCGGGGAGAGAAATACAAGACTCTAAGTCTATCATCTCATCGAGCGTCGAGGTGAGGCTCGATGAATTTATTTGGTAGCGGAAGCGGATATAAAACAGTGACCAAATCCAGGGTCGCACGAGACTGACTGGGACTCCTCTAGGTGTCGGACTCACTATCAAACTCCTCATCCATGAGATCGCCTTCGTCAGCATCTGGCGAAATCAACAAGCCAGTGAGTACTTTGAAAGTACTCGCAAGACAGTTCGGACGTAAGATATAACAAATGCATGCATGGATGCGTCATGATTAATTCACCAATGTACAGTCAAAAATTAGCTTAACAAGGTAAGTAAAAGGGAAACGGCGGTAGTCCGCCTGAAATCCCAACAAAACGCAATTAAATACCGATCGGGTGTCTGAAGCGACGCCTCGAAAGGTGAACAAATAAATATAAGGAAATGATGCCACAGTCGAGCATCTTAGCGACACCACATAAAGGGCTTTAAAAAAAATGCCACAGTCGGACGTCGGGGCGACATCACAGAAAGGGCTTTAAAAGAAATGCCACAGTCGGACGTCGAGGCGACATCACAGAAAGGGCTTTAAAAGAAATGCCACAGTCGGACGTCGGGGCGACATCACAGAAAGGGCTTTAAAAGAAATGCCACAGTCGGACGTCTGGGCGACATCACAGAAAGGGCTTTAAAAGAAATGCCACAATCGGACGTCGGGGCGACATCACAGAAAAGGGCTTTAAAAGAAATGCCACAGTCGGACGTCGGGGCGACATCACAGAAAGGGCTGTAAAGGAAAATAAAATACAACAATGCCACAGTCGGACGTCTGAGCGACATCGCAGAAAGGGCTTTTATTCACAAGTAAATATACTCATAATAAACATTTAATTCATAAGAATAAATGGGTTAGTTCATCCACAGAAATAATCATTTCCACGAAATTAGCACTCATGCGAATCACCGGAGTTTCTGTCATCAAAACTGACATTTGATTAGGATAAGATAATATTGATCTAGGACATGGAATAGATGATTTGGAGGAATATAAGACTCTGCAGAGTTTGTACAAAATTATTCCCACAGCCAATGGATTTCCGTAGTCACGAAGGACTAGTTCCGTTTACGGTATTTCGGAAGAAAACACAGCTAACCAGTACACACCCATCCTACCTCTCGATGCTAGGAATCACCCTAGACATCGTCCAAGAAAAACTTTTGAGACGGGGAGATCACAATCTCGAATAGCATGGGATCAAATTTATATACGCGCGCTCTAAGGGGTGCCCCCCTCTCGGTCCCAACCGGAAACACCCATGCCCCCTGACCGGATGACTGGCTTTAATCCAGGGCCATGGAACCATCATCCCGGCCTCTCCTTTTGGTGTGTACCAGGAAAGCGGTTTACAACTTACTAAACCATATTCCTTGCGGAAAACATGTGGTAGTACAGGGAAGGCGGAATGAAAGGAACTGGAATGATACGAGCTGACATTGAAGTCACGTAGTCTGGCATAAGTCTGGCATGCTACAACACTGCCATCTTACCCATCCTTATGCCAACACATGGCCATTCATACTCACATCCATCCACTTATGGATCATTGAACTCACTTACCTCAACATTGCATAAAATAACGTTCATCGGTATGCTCATCAACATGCCATGAAACTAACTAAATGCAGAACATGCCAAGACACTCATCATATCAAAAGTTCAAACATGCTTGCCTGGTTCGGAGTAGTCGGAGCCTAGCTCGGTGAAGTTCGCGGCTCCGTCACCTCCTTCGGTATCTACGGTATAAAGAAAGTATATGCGCTATCGTAAATACCAAGAGGTGCACAAAAAGTATACCAAATATTTTTCAAATAAATCTGATAAAAAACTAGACAAAATTTTAAAGAGAACAGAAAAAGAATCAACCAAAAATACCTTTCTGTTTAAAAGTTATAAAGGTTTTTGTCCAGGGACTCATCTGTAATGAAACAGAAGTTTTCTAGGGGCTAGTTTATAAAAACAGAAAGCGCTTCGGTAGCGACTACGCCAGCCCAGAGGGAAAGCGCATTCGGCAGAAGACGTTTTCAGAAAACGCTTCGCTCCGACAGGATAGAGAGGCTGACAGGCGGGTCCCGCCCGTCAGGTTTAAATATTCAAACGGGGCGGCAGAGTTCGCCGGTGCCCGAGAGCCGCGGTGGTCGCCGGCGGCGATCCACGGCGAGGCAGAGAGATCGGAGGGTACCTCCGTGTTCAGGGCACCCTTCCGCGTCGGTTGGTGGTGGTGGTGGCGGTCGGCGAGCACCACGTCGACGGCGAGCTTTGCTCCGGCGGACGGCGGTTCGGGTGGTTGCGGACTTCGTCGGAGAGAGCTGCAGTGATCAAATTGAGGAGGGGGTTAGGCTTCTGGTAGCTAGAGGGAGTAACTGACGGGGTTTGGGCGCCGGAGACGGCCTCACCGGAGCGAATCGAGGTGGAGGCCGAGGCGGATCGGGGCGGCCGGAGCTGGGGGAGGAGACCTCCTCGAGGTCCCCCTAGTGGCCTGGCGGGGCGTTGGTGAGGTGTAGTGATGATGCGTGCACGAGGGTGAGCTCGGGGGCCCTTTTTATAGGCGGTCCGAGGCGGTGGCCGTGAACGGGGATTTCCGGCGATGGTTACGGTGGCGCAGTGCTCGGTCGGGGGTGATTAGGGAGTCGAGCGCCGTCGTGGGAGTTTACTGGGTCCGTTTAGACGCTAACCGGACTTGGATTAGAAGCTTAGGGCAGGCTTGGGTCGGAACGGGACGGCGCGGGTCCGTTGGCGGCAGAGAGCGCGTCCAGTGCTGTCGGGCCACGGCGACGGTGCAGCGGGGGTGCGCTGGCGTGCATGAGGCCACGCGGAGAGCCAGGGAGCGATGGGCGGCGCGGAACGGCGTTGAGCCGCCGTTCTTGTTCCCTGTCGGCTGCAACGGGGTTTCGGCCACCGCAAGACACGCCGGCGTGGGCGGCCAGGGCGCCACCAACGCCGGGAAGATGCCAAGCACGCGTGCGGGGGTGCTGGCCAGGGAGAAAAAACCGCGTGCAACGCGCCAAGCGCACTGTGGCCGCGTGACTGAAACTGACGGACAAAAACGACACTGAAAACTGAATCTCTGAACTTTCTGAATTTGCAAAGGAATAGTGCAGCTCAGGTGTTCGACAGAATGCTTTTGGCCTCTGCAGATTTTTCCTTGAGCTGAAACTTGGTGGAGTGGCTTCTCATTGCTCACATAGGTTGCCTGAATTTTGGTGGAATTTTTGGAGTAGTGTAGATATGAATTTCATCAAATTTGGCAAATCTGGTCCAAACTTGCAGAGACTGAATTTTGAAAATTTTGAAAAGAGAAGGAGTGGATCAAGATGGTTCTGAGTTGTGGGTACAAAGGACTATCCAGGAGAGTTGGTTTGAGGTCAAAACTCAAATGAAAAAGAGTACTTGCTTTGAAAATCACTCAGGTTCCAAATAATTTTCAGAATTGATTTGAGAGGAAAAATAATTAGAATAAAATCCAAAACTTGTTTGGATTAGTTGGGACAGATAACTTAGGTTGATCACAAGGTGTAGGGGAGGTTTTGGAGAGGTTTTACCACATGGTCAAAAAAATGCTAAGTCAAGGATGGTTCCAAGATATGAAAATCCCCAAATTTTCATAGAGTCTCATTTTAAAAGAAAACAAATTAAACTCCCAAAATAAATTTGAGAGAGAACCAACAGAGAAGAAGTTTTCAAAAGATCAAACACCAAAGTTTGAAAAAAATAAAATCCTTGCCAAAGCAAAGGAAGTTTTTAAGTGGAAGGTTTTTCTGAAAAGAAAAATTTTAAAATGGCCTCTCCTCAAAAACCACAAAGTTTTTGATAAAAACCAAATAAAAAATTTGGAGTGTCACAGAGATCGCTGTGTTATTTCCTTTACTTGATTCCTTCCTTTGTATGTTTTTACCCTACGCTTTGATTGAACTTGTCGGCGCAGGCACCTTAGCCGCGAGCGCTGAGTGCGGGACATCCGCAGCCTACTGGCGGTGCTGCTACCGGCAAGAAACCTTGTCGCAACTAGTTGCAGCTCACTTATGTTGTTGAGCGGACTCGAAACAAAGTAAGGGCGCAACTAGCTACGAGTTGGTTCCTCCGCGCACAGGTTTTCCATACAAAGTACGGTCGTTCGAGGAAGATAACTTAAAAATTAAAACTGATTGCTCAAATTTTGGCAACTTAGCTTTTCTGTCGTTTGCTTTCTGGTAAGGCAAAACTTCCTAGAATGATGCCTGGTCCACACCATTATCTTCTCCTTTCCCCCCGACAAACTTGTGTGCGAGGGAACCTTCCTTTCCTTTTTGAGAAAAAGAAAGAAGATAAAATAAAGATATGGAGCCTTACGGCTCGTTATTGCTTACCGGGGGTAGGTGCTGCACAAAGTGTCAGATAACGCATGCAAAGACAGTAGAAAGCATGAAATTGACAAGATGTGCGGAGCACATGAGCTTTACTTATGCACGGGTTCTGCGCCCGGCTTTGTACAAAGGATTACATGCAACCGCGGCAAGACTTGTACAAAAGGTGGTTTCCGGAACAGGTTCCGGCAACTGCGCCTTACGGGTAAAACTTACGAAGATGCTCAATGTTCTAGGAGTTGCTCACCGGAATGCCATCTTCGGTCTCAAGGCGGACAGCACCAGGCCTAGTGACTCGTTTCACCCGGTAAGGGCCTTCCCACTTCGGCGTCAACTTGTTGGAATTCTTGGCAGACTGAACGCGCCGAAGAACAAGGTCGCCTTCCTCGAGACTTCTGGCACTTACTTTGCGGCTATGGTAGCGGCGCAAAGCTTGCTGGTATCGAGCAGCTCGTATAGCAGCCTGAAGACGGTCTTCCTCAAGGAGCAGCGCGTCATCTTGTCGCAACTACTCTTGCTCAAGCTCATCATAAGCGAGCACTCGAGGTGACCCGTATACGAGTTCCGTGGGGAGAACTGCCTCTGCTCCATAGACTAGAGCGAAAGGTGTCTGGCCAGTGGCTTGATTTGGCGTCATCCTGATCGACCAAAGAACCACCGGCAGCTCCTCGATCCAGTTCCTTCCGCACTTGTGCAGCCTGTCGAAAGTCATGGTCTTGAACCCGCGCAGCACTTCAGCAATTGCCCTCTCCGCTTGACCGTTGCTTCTTGGGTGAGCAACAGAAGCAAAGCAGACCTTCGCGCCAAGATCTTGGACGTACTGCATGAAGGTGCGGCTCGTGAATTGCGTGCCGTTGTCGGTGACGATCCTGTTAGGGATCCTGAAGCGGGAAACAATCGACCTGAAGAACTTGACTACTGACTGTGCTGTCACCTTCCTCACTGCTTCCACTTCCGGCCACTTTGTGAACTTGTCGATTGCAACGTACAAGTACTCAAAGCACCCGACAGCTCGGGGAAAGGGGCCGAGGATGTCGAGCCCCCAGACCGAAAATGGCCAGGATAAGGGATCGTCTGGAGAGCTTGAGCTGGCTGGTGTATCTGCTTGGAATGGAACTGGCACACTTCACACTTGGTTACTTGTGCAGTTGCATCCTGGAGGGTTGTTGGCCAAAAGAAACCTTGCCGGAACGCTTTGCCGGCAAGTGCTCTTGCGCCAATGTGGTGACTACATATGCCTCCATGTATCAGTGCCAACAGCTTTTGTCCGTCTTCCCGGTGAATACACTTCAATTTCACGCCGTTGAGTCTTCTTCTGTACAGTGTGTTGTCGACAAACTGGTACATACTTGACTGTCGGGCTACTCTTTCCGCTTCTTCTTGCCCTTCGGGAAGTTCCCCTGTCTGAAGGAAATGGACAATCTGCTGTGCCCATGCTGGAGCTTGCGGCTCGACAACAAGGACTAAAGGCACATCTGCTACTGCGGGAACATCCGCTTCTACGGCTAGAACCTGCGGCTCAGCCGGAGCTTGACGTTTCCCGGCAAGCTTGCCGGAGCAAAACTTGTCGGGAGCGTCTGCTTCAACGGAACAAACCCTAGGGCTCGCCGGAGCAGACTGCCCCTCAGCACTCTTGGTGTTGATCCTGAGGACCTTCTTGGCGGCGGCTTCAGGGAGCTCTGCCGGAAAATAGTCACCAGAAATCAACTTCCTCTTCTTGTTCTGTCCAGTTGATGACATTACGGATGGTTGAGTCAGCTTGAGCACAAGGATCCCTGGTTCCATAGGTAACTTAAGTGTGGCGCACTTCGACAGGCCATCGGCAATGTCGTTCTGAGCTCTTGGAACATGTTCCATCTGTAGGCCATCAAAGTGCTCTTCTAGCTTTCTCACTTCATCAACGTAAGCTTCCATCAACGGACTCTGATAATTCTTGTTCACTTGGCGGACGACAAGCTGGGAATCACCCCTGACAATGAGCTTCTTGATCCCAAGGTCTGCTACGATCCTGAGACCGGCAAGCAAGCCTTCATACTCTGCTGTATTGTTCGTTGCTTGCTCCTTGGGGAAGTGCATCTGGACTACGTACTTGAGGTGCTCTACGATGGGTGCGACAAGTAGCACGCCCGCACCGGCGCCTTGCAGCGAGAAGGCACCATCAAAGTACATCAGCCACTCTTTGCTTGCCTCCTTTACGGGGATACTCATTTCTGGAATTTCTTCATCTTGTGTTGGCGTCCATTCTGCTATGAACTCTGCCAATGCTCTGCTTTGGATAGTTGAAGTGCTTTCAAACTTAAGGCCAAAGCTTGACAGTTCCAGTGCCCACTCGACAATCCTGCCTGTTGCTTCTGGATTTTGCAGTATCCTCTTCAGCGGAAAACGAGTGACGACTGTGATCTCATGTGCTTGGAAGTAATGGCGCAGCTTTCTCGAGGCCATGAGAAGGCCGAAAAGCATTCTGCACACCAGAGTACCTTGACCTAGCCCCTTGCAGAAGGGAACAGACAAAGTAAACTGGGCACTGCACCATTCTTTTCTGCATCTTCTCACGCGCCTGCGCAGATCCATCTTCGTCGGGACCAGAGCTTGTCGGTGAAGTCCCCTGCTTGTCGCTGGATGCATCTGCCGTGGTTGCTGGCTCATCATCCGCCTCCCTCTCCGCTACTAACGCAGCACTAACCACTTGATTGGTTGCCGCTATATACAGCAGCAACTTCTCTTGTGGCTTAGGTGCGACAAGTGTTGGAGTGGAGGACAGGTATCTCTTTAAGTCCTGCAGCGCAGCCTCCGCTTCCGGAGTCCATTTCATTGGACCTGCCTTTTTCAAAATTTTGAAAAATGGCAGGGCGCGCTTAGCAGACCTAGAGATAAACCTGCTGAGAGCAGCTACGCAATCGGCAAGCCTTCGTACATCCTTGACGTGCTTTGGTGCTTCAATCTGCTCAATGGCCTTGATCTTGTCGGGATTGGCTTCAATTCCCCGCTGAGACACGAAGAACCCGAGAAGCTTGCCGGAGGGGACTCAAAACACGCACTTCTCGGGGTTAAGCTTGAGGTTGATCTTGCGCAGATTTGCAAAGGTTTCGTCTAAGTCTTGAATCAGAGTTGCCTTGTCCTTGCTCTTGACCACTATGCCATCCATGTAGGCTTCCACATTTCTGTGCATTTGTGGCTCAAAAGCGTCATGGACTACCCTTGCAAATGTTGAACCAGCATTCTTTAAACTGAAAGGCATCCGTACGAAACAGTATGTGCCACATGGGGTGATGAATGCGGTCTTCTCCTCATCTTCTTCTGCCATGAAGATCTGATGGTATCCTGAGTATGCATAAAGAAATGAAAGCAAGTCACATCCGGCCGTGGAGTCAACAATCTGCTCGATGCACGGCAAGGGAAATGGGTCTTTGGGACAAGCTTTATTGACATCGGTAAAGTCGATACAAAGCCTCCATTTCCCGTTTTCCTTACGCACGACTACAGGATTGGCCAACCACGTAGGATGGAGCACTCCTCTGACAAGGCCTGCTGCTTCCAATTTCTTGATTTCTTCTGCGATGAATTCTTGGCGCTCCACTGCCTGTTTCCTGACTTTCTGCTTGACGGGCCGCGCATGAGGACAGACGGCAAGATGGTGCTCGATTACTTTCCTGGGAACACCGGGGATGTCAGACGGTTGCTACGCAAACATGTCGACGTTCCCCCGCAGGAAAGCAATGAGCGCGCTTTCCTATTTAGGGTCGAGCGTGGCACTGATGGTGAAGGTACCACTAGTGCCGTCCTCCTTGGCGGACACCTTCTTGGTCTCTGGTGGAGCTGCCATTGTCTTCTTACACTTGCCGATGGAGCTCGATGGTGCGTCCTTGATGGTAGCGCAACACTCCGAAGAGGTGCGCTTGCCGGAGTGGGCATCAGAACTCTTGCCGGACTTGGTCTTCTTCTTCGCCCGCGGGAGCTTCAACGGCAAGTGACTTGCAATCTGTTGTGGCTGCTGCTTCCCGGTAGATCTTGTCGGCGCAGATAAGAGCATCCTTCTTGTCGCCAGGGACAGAGATGACACTTATCGGGCCTGGCATCTTCAGTACGTTGTATGCATAATGAGAGGCCGCCATGAATTTGGCGAGCGCTGGACGGCCGAGTATCCCATTGTAAGGTAATGGAAAATCAGCAACGTCAAAAGTGACCTTCTCAGTCCTGAAGTTCAACTCGCTGCCAAATGTTACCGGCAACGTGATCTTTCCCTTCGGCCTGCTCCTTCCGGGATTGATTCCTTGGAATGTGCCGGTCTCTTCGAGCTCGCTATCAGGGATCTGGAGTTTTTGGAGTACCGTGGAGGAGATCAAGTTCAAGCCGGCCCCGCCGTCAACTAGCATCTTAGTGACCTTGAGGTTGCGGATAGTTGGTAAAACCAACATCGGCAAGCATCCGACCGCAGTTATGCGATCAGGGTGGTCCTCAATATCAAAGATGATAGGCGTGCTGGACCATTTCAGAGGCTTGCGTGACTCAATGGGTGGTTCTGCCCCATTGACTTCCCGCACCCACTGCTTGAGATGGCGCTGTGAAGTATGCAGAGAAGCACCGCCGTCAACACACAGGACCCTTGTGGCTTTCTGGAACTCTTGCTCATCGGTCTCGTCATCATCCATATCTTCATCGTCGTCATCATCTTCACCTTTGTCGCGGCCGCGGGGAGGTCTGTCTCCTTGCCGCTCCTTGGCCTTGCCGCGGCGTCCTCCTCGGCCGGGACGTTTCTTGCTGGCTCCTCCAGCACCTTCCTGGGCCTTCTCCTTGTCGCGTCGCTCGTATTCAGCCTTCTGCTGCTCAACAAGCTGCTCGACCTTCTTGCAGCTCTGGAGGTCATGGCCCTTGGTGTGGTGGATCTTGCAGTACTGTTTGTTGGTGTTGTCCTGCTTGTCGGCAACCGCCACAACCTGGTGGGTGGTGCCTGCGGCAATCTCCTTGCCGGAGCTACCAGCTTTGGCTTTCTTGCCGGACTGCTCAATGACTAGCACCTCTTTGCCTTTCTTCTTTCTGTTGTTCCGCCGCCGGTTTTTCCTTGCCGGGGCAGTCTCCTCACTATCTGATCCTCCTGCTCCTATATTCTCTCCGGGGAGTTTCCTCCCTTCCTCAGCACGTGCACACTTGTCGCCCAAGGCATATAGCTCACTGACGTCTCTGATCTTGCACATCACCATCTCTTCCCGCATCCTGCGGTTTCGCACGTTCTGGTGGAACGCGCTGATTACCGCGGCAGGGTGGACATCTAGGATGTTGTGCTGTACACGGCTGAATCTCTGAATATACTTGCGTAGGGGCTCTCCTTCCTTCTGGGCAAGCAGATGAAGATCGCTTTCTTGGCCATGAGGCTTGTGGCCGCCTGTAAAGCTGCGAACAAACTGATGGCATAGGTCTGCCCGGGAGGATATGGAGTTATCCGGCAAGTGCATGAGCCAGGATCTGACATTGGGTTTGAGCACCAGCGGGAAGTAGTTGGCAAGGATCTTGTCGTCCCGTCCTCCGGCAGCTTGCACCGCGATGGTGTAGATGCTGAGGAACTCCGACGGATGCGACTTGCCGTCGTACTTCTCTGGTACATCTGGCTTGAAATTCTTCGTACTGGGCCACTGGACTTGCCGCAGCTCTCGAGTGAACGCAGGGCAACCTACCGCATACGGCAAGTCGCCTAGTTCCCCTGGCGGATGCATGTCGACAGAAGGCCCAGCGCGCTGGTCGGATTGACGCCGCGCTTCTCTTCGGCACTCGATGCGTGTACGAGCGTCTTCTTGCTGTCGTTCGTGAAGAACTTGGCGCTGATCGCGACGAGCTCGTGGATCTGATGATGCGGTGGAGTCGCTGTCGAGGTTGATCCGGTGAGTCGGCGATCTTAGCCTTCGGGGTGGAGAGCGCATGGTGGTTGCACCCCCACCGGTTTCGTCGTCGTCGGCTCGTGCCTGGCGGTCCTGCCGCGGCAGCGATGTACTCGGCTCCTGCGGAGTGTCGCCGTTGGCGAAGCCGATGAGACTCTGAATGGTGGCCCTCCATCCGTCGATCTTGTCTTCTGTTGGAGGGTAATCCAGGAGCAGTTGAGCTCGCGCCAAAGCTTCTGCTGGAGTGGTGGGAGGCAGTGGCGAACGGTGCGAGGAGCGGGATATGCTCGGACTTCTAACTATGTTAGAAGGAGCAGTATCCCGTCCAGGCGACCGTATCTCGCTCGTGTCAGCATGTTGGCGTGCATGCTGGTATTGAGCACCCTGGGATCCACCAGCTCGATCTTGGCCCAACAAACGTATGGCACTGCGAGTACCATGACGCTGTCGGTCCTGCGCCTCCTGAGATGGGCGCGGAACATGTACGGATGCCGAGGTCTGTGCAGCCTTGTCCTTGGACCTGGCAGCACCGTGAACTTCCTCGTCGATGCCCGTTCTTCCGCCAGTGTCTACCCCACCACTCGTTTGCTCCGGTGGTGGTGGGATCGACATGGACGGAACAGTTGCCGCCGAAGTCTTCTTCTTCGGTGGAATGTCGATGAAGAAGATGAAGATCTAGCTCGTGTGGACGCCGGATCAGGTTCACAGAACCTCGACGCCCCCTACCTGGCGCGCCAAAGATGTCGGGGAAGCTGATCCACGAACACCTATGGGGCCGGTGGACCGGGCCCCTTTCGGTTCGGCGGGGGGCGGAGATCGCACGAAGAGCGGATCGAGGCGAAGCACACGAGCAGTTTACCCAGCTTCGGAGCTCTCCAGAGAGATAATACTCCTACTGCTGCTTGTCTGATTGAATTGAGTTCTTGCTCGGGAGTGCTGAGTGCTACAGTACACTCGAGCTGCTAACGAGACCGAGCATGAGTGTTTTCTGGCTTCGAACCCCCCCTCTACGTTGCGCATGGGCCTCCTTTTATACGCACAAGGGGTCACCGACAGGTGGCAACGCAGACAAGGGTAAAAATGGAAAAAGGGAATTGCGGTTGGTACAGCTACCTGTACAGTGTATCCTACCTAATCCTGATGGCAGGGGACAAAGGCATTAAATGCCCGTCTGCGTCGCCCAAACAGTGCAAAAAAAGGGCCGTCAGGGACGCCACCGCTTGCCACGATGGCAATCTTGTCAGCGTCGCATGCCACCGCGCACCGCTGGCTGCACAGCCTCTCGCCACACGCGCCTGGAAAGGCCCCAGGGCGACACGTTGGTGGATGTGCTGGAGCGTGGGTACAGAGTGGTCGCCTGCCGTGGCAAGCGCCTTGCCGCAGCCGTTGTCTTGTCGCGCCTGGGTGCTTGTCACTCACCGGGCCTTGCCGGGACGTATGGCGCGTCGCGCCAAGTTCCTTGAGATGCCTTGGTTGGCCTTCCCAGCAAGCTCCTCTTGCCGGGGCCTTGTCTCCTTGACTTGAATACTTTGTTCTTGAATGGCTCCAAAGGAACCACGGAGGACCTTGGCGGTCACCCGGCAAGCCTTGCCGCGAGGCGCTGCAACTGCCCGTGCACAAGTTCGGGAGACTAGGGTACACCTACTCTAGTACACCGACGCACGGTGATCTGCTCCTCCGCCTGCAGGTGCTCCTGGAGGAGATGGTGGTTCTAGGCGGCGTCGGCCTGCGCCTCCCAGAATTGCTCCTCACGCTTCTGCCTCACTGTGTCCATATATTGGGCACGGGCCTCTCCGATGGTCATGGTGTAATGCACTGGCGAGGATGGCGCGAAGGAGGGGGTTGGCGCCTCATCATCGACTACCATGTTCTCCATTGGGACGTTGTCGTCCTTCGGCTGCCTTCCGGCCAGCCAGTCGGTAGCAATGGCTGCCATCTCCTTGTGGTCCGTCGTCCGCCCGTCCCGAAGAGTGCTGGAGCTTGAGGAAGCCATGGTGGGAAGTAGTGGTGTGGACAAGAGAAAGGGGCGGATGCAGATGACTGCGGCTATGGCCTGCTCAGTAGATTATATAGCAATGCTGGGCGGCGGAGGGACGGACGTGTGGCATCGAAGTAGCTGCTCGGCAACCGCGTATCATTAATGTGGGCGGCAAACGGACGGACGGACGACACTTGTGTCGTTTGAAGGCGGAGCAATCGCCTACACCGGGAAGCGGGGAGGGCGCCGCTGACCGTTTCGGGCGCAAAGCGCGTGCAAGTGAGGGAGGCGGTCTCGGTGGGCCATGGCAGTCAAACTTGTGCTTGGCAGCGGGTCGGTCCAGCAGCCGGACATGCTGGCTCGCCAGCGAGGTAGCCGAGCTGAGCAACGACAATCAGACGATGGACGTATCTCTCAACCAGGAGCCGGTGCCACTGTCCATGCCGGTTCATGTCGTATTCACCATAGAGCAGGTGCGGCCGCACTTCGACGCCCTAATGGCGGATGAGCTACCAGCACAGGAGGACCTATGTTGCAACCTCCGTCTCCTCAACGAGCACCGGTGAACAAGCGAACGACAATGCCATCGCGAACATGTGGCCCTATGATCCTGGCTTCCCGAATGAGCAGCGGGCGCTGTATCAGACCATCCATTGGGCCCGCAAGGCCCTCTCCGTCGTCCTTCGAGTTGTTGCGCTCGCCGTGGCGCCACCGTCTCGTGTTGTCAACAAGGTCAACGGACATGAGGATGAGGAGATGACTTTACTTGGAGAGGATGACATTGGGGACCCACCAGGGCAATAGCCTCACATACGCAAGTGCCTCCTTATTATATAAAACTATATTTTTTTTTGGCTTCCTCCCGGTTTTCTGACATCACGGTCCCTCACCATTGTCAACCTATGTAGTCAATATACGAGAGAATTGCACAAGGAGCGGCTGACAGCTGGGACCAAGCAGCTCGAGCAGTATTTGTGCTTTTGAGGTGTGAGCACTTCAAAGTTTTTCTTGAGCGATGTTTAGCCTAGATATTAATTTTTATCCTCTGAACAACAACGATAACATCATTGCAGGTATTAACTGGGCGAGTTGTGGCCCGTCTAGCCCAGGCCAGATATGCAGCCCAGATATTAATTTTTTTCAAGCTGAAAATGGCTAGCCTAGCTATACTTTTTTTAGGAATACCCAAGCAAGGTCAAGCCCGCTGGGCTGCAAATCTTTCCTTGGAGGGATGCATTAGGCTTAACAAGAAAATGGGCTTTAAGAAATAATAAATGGGATGTAATTATAAAAACAGGGTAGTAACTATAAAAAATGCACCAAACACGTAGAAACTTTATAAAATATTATTTTTGGATATTGAAAATTTTAATTTCATTAATTGTTGCGCGTGCAATGTTTCATTGGATTTTTACGTAATATAAATTTATACTGAAATTGTATTTAATCTGACTAGAAATCTCGGGATAAAAATATTTCGGATCCCATCGAAATGTGGGAAATTTTATTGAATTCTATTTTGAACGGTTGGTTGAAATGGGATGTACTTTTGACAAACTGTAAATGGGCTGTAGTAAATTCCATTAGAATTCAAAAATGGGCTGGACAATCTTACAAATCTCAAATGGGCTATAAGTTCTCTTCCACATACTTGTGGCCTTACTAAGTTGACGCGTCCCCTAAAAAAAGAGAGTTGACGCATATGCAAGGCTTTGTCAACTTAGAGTCAACACACGGTTCTAGAAGCAGTGGCCGTTGGATGACCATCCAACGGATGTCGTGCTTCTTCTTCAACTCGGATATTCTAGCTTCACCCGCCCAAAAAATGATTCCTCCCCCTGACATCTGGGGCGCACCGTTTCGGAAGCTGACCTATGGGCCTACTAAGTTGATGCGTACCAAGGGCTTTGTCAACTTAATCAATATAAACGATTCTAGCTGCAGTGACTGTACGATGTCCATCCAACGGCCGTCGCTTCTTCAACCTCTGGTATTCTTGCTCCAGCCGCCCAAAGCAACGCCGGTCGTGTCGCCTGCTCCTGCCTCATGTGGCTGGCTGTGCTACCGCGGAGGCCTCACTGCCCCCTACTACTCCCACCGCTGGCCAGGCCATGCCTCCACTCACCCACACCCCTTGTTATTCTGTGGCGACGGCAGTCTCACACTGCAACCAAACCAGTGAACCCTCATACTCCTCTCCACGTGGTCATCCACTGCCGCATGTTCCCCGGCTCCGCGTCGCCCCCTTCATAGGCCTCGCTGTCGTCCACCGCCCTGGTGCTCTCGGCGCGGCATGGTCAACATGGTCAAGGAACGACCTCCATCGAAAGAGCACTATATGTTGATAGGCTGATAGCTGGGTCTAGGGCAGACGCCAAGGAATTGGCTCCTTATTACACGCAAAATAATTATTTCTCCACCTGACAGTAGGGACCCACCAGACGGGCCACCATATTTCGTTAAAAAAATGTTTCCCCCTGACTGCTAGGACCCACCAGCTACATCTTCGCACGCAAGGAAGTGCTTTCGGGCAAAAAAAACAATTCACCCCCTGACTGTTGGGACCCACTAGCTACATCTTCGCACGGAAGGAAGTGCCTGACAGTCGGGACCCACTTGGTCGAAGCGTACATAGCATTGTAATTATGGTCATGAACGTGTACGTACATGCTGGTCAATGTAGAGGAGCGCACGTGTCGTAGTAGAGACGCATACATGTCATAGTAGAGGTGCGCACGTAGCATGTACACGTACATACAGTGGCCAGGGTGCAAGAAAAAAATACGACCGCGTACGTACATACGGGCAGGGTCTTGAACACCTACTCGCGCATATGTACGGCCAAGGCTCGTGTACATGGCTGGGTCGGAACGGAGAAACAGCGTCGTCGTCGTGTTCATGGGGATCCAACCGGCTGGGTTGGAACGGAATGCATCGTCGTGTTCATCGGGAGGGCTTGGATGGAACAACCGATGGAAACGAGGCCCGGCGTACCGCAGAACGAAGGAAACGGCCTTGTGTTCGATCGGCCACGTTCGAAACGGGGTCCTGTTCATTGGGAGGGGTCTGGCATACCGCAAAACGGAGGAAACGGACTTGTGTTAGACCCCTACGGTCAAAACGGGGTCCTGTTGACCAGGAGGGGTGTGGCGTACTGCAAAACGATGGAAATGGACTTGTGTTGGGTCCTGTTCATCGGGAGGGGTGTAGCATACCGCAAAACGGGACTCCATAGGATACTGTTCATCTCCACCGTCGACCTCCTTCAGCCTCCACGGGCTACTATTCATCCATCGTTGACCTCCTCCAGCCCCCAGCTGCGTCTGTTCAACCATGGGCTCCTGTTCATCCAGCCTCCACCGCGCGCTAGTCCACCGGCTACTCTTCAACCAGCCCTCTCCACGGGTTCCTGTTCAACCACCCCTGCACGGGCCACTATTCATCCAACCCTCCACCTTCTACTATTCATCCAGCCCTCCACGGGGTCATCTTGCTCATCCAGCCCTCCATTGGGTCCTGTTCATCCAGCCCCAACTGGCTCGATCAATTGGGGTCCTGTTCATCGAGAGGCAACACCACGGGGTCCTGTTCATCCACCCCCACCGGCAACTGTTCATACAACCCCCCCCAACAATGCTCATTGTTCATCAAGGGAAGGAGGCAGCAGGGTTTTATCGACTTCAGTTAGCAGCAGTAGCGAAGGAATCGCTCGGGTTCAGTAACATAGCTAGTGCAATCGCTCGGGTTCAATTAGATCCCAACGCCTCGCTCGGGTTCAGTTAGAGCCCAACGCCTTGCACACACACGTGTACCCATACGAGAGAAACGCGCATCGCTCGGCCCCCGACCAACCACCGTAACCGGGAACTCCCCGAAATTTTCCTCGCCCTTGCTTCAACCATGGTTTTTCCGTCATGGACGGCCCAAAGAATGTCATGCAGCTGCGTCTCCGGCCCGCCCAGGACAAAAATCCCATTTTCTGTCTTGATTTTTTGTCATAGAAGAAGGAGCCCACCACATCTATGATGATATCAGGTTTTGTCACAATTATCATCATAGAAGTGTCATAAGTATGATAGGAAAAAAATTCGTTCGACCCAAAATGTCACGGATGTGTCCTTTTTTTGTAGTGTAAGTGGTTTCAGGATCACTTCTTGATCACTTCTAGCTTTGCGATCGTTGCGTAGTTTCTATTCTTACTCTTGTACTCGTTTGTTAGCCACCATTTTTTCCTTAGCGCTTGCTGCAACTCCACCTCATTACGTTATCCTACCCATAAGCTTAAATAGTCTTGATCTCGCGGGTTTTGAGATTGCTGAGTCCTCATGACTCACAGATACTACCATAATAGTTGCAGGTGCCGATGGTACCAGTGCAGGTGATGCCACCGAACTCAAGTGGGAGTTCGACAAGGACCTTGGCTGTTACTATGTTTCATTTCCCAATGATCAGTAGTGGAGCCCAGTTGGGACGATCGGAGATCTAGCATTTGGGGTTATCTTCTTTTCATTTGGATTTGACCGTAGTCAGTCCATGTGTGTATTTTGGATGAGGTATGATTTATTTAAGTATTGTGTGAAGTAGCGATCGTAAGCCAACTCTATTTATCCCTTTCTTGTTCATTACATGTGATTGTGTGAAGATGACCCTTCTTGCGACAAAACCACAGTGAGGTTATGCCTCTAAGTCATGCCTCGACACGTGGGAGATATAGCCGCATCATGGGTGTTATGAACTCGCAAAGCAACACACACATGCCCACATGTAGTTGGGACATGGTTTTACATATATATATATGCATGGTAAATGCAAAAAATGACTCAAATATATCAAACAAGATCTCAAATGCACAAGAAAATTGAACCTTAGGGTACAATGAAGATTTCTTACCGTCGAAAAAAACTCGACACGAAACGACGAACTCATGTTTTCATTCAAATGAAAATATGTTGTTAGTTCATGTAAATGTTTTCAAATAGCACATGGTTCACTCATGAAAGCCGTGTGCCTACCAAACCATGGTTGATGCCCCCTGCTATGCGCGCAATCTGAGTCATGCGTTCTGATTGGCCAGAACCCAAACCCCATGGATCATATGTCTGCACCGTTGGATGCTCCTAGATTGAACGGCAATCCTCATCCCTTTCATCAGCACATGCAGTTCTGTCTAGGATTTGATTTATATGCCAAAATGCACAGTAAATGCCATATATGGCTTAAATATAGCACACGAGACCTGAAATGTGCCAGCAAATCAAACCTGTGGTACAATGGTGAATACTTACCATGGGAAAAAATTTAGAGGCGAAACAATGAAGTCACGTCTTCATTTCAAATGACATTATGTTGTTTGTGCACATGAGCTCTTAGAGGCAACCATTTGCATAGGCCTTTCCGAGCAGCGACTGGGGATCTTTTTTCAGCCTTTTAACCTATGCCGCCAATGCCCCCCCCACCGCCCGTCTGCGTTTCACTCAATAGTCCACCCAATCCCCACCGCCAGCTCCCCCTCCCCCAGATTCACAGCAGAACCCTCTCCGGCGCCGGCGTGCTCAACCCGGCCGTGTGCCCGCTCTTCGGCGTCAACCCTACCTCCACACGGTTGTTCCCAACACGCGGTTGCCCGCACCTCTCCGTCTTCGTTTGCTCGCCATCCACCCTCGAGCATATCAATCCTGTAACTCTCGCCTCTCATGTGGTCCTACCGGGTTTACACAAGAAACCTATTAGTTACTGCTACCGTCGCGACGAGGCATACTTCCTCGAAATCCCTCTTCCTACTTTGTTCGGTATATTCCCAAATTGGCTATAAAATAACGGAGAGTGTATATATGTGCATTATCTACCTTCCTATATAGTACATATAAGTTGTATTTGTTCCAATTAGTTATTGTCGAATTACAGATCGTGGGCGCCCAAGTCACACAAATTTAATAAATTAGCCATACATTTTCTAAATAATTGCATGACATGTTTAGACAGCTTGATACCAGGTTTTTAGCTTTATGCTTATCCTTCTTTCCTGAGTTTCACATGTGTTCTCTGTGGATGCCAAGTAGCAGCAACAACACTCATGCTTCGGGTGAGGTATCTTCATCTGAATTCGACAACCCTAGGTCTCCAGCAAATGGTCAGGGCTCAAGTAAGCTAGAACAGGATGGAGTTGTGGCAATTACCCTTTCAGTCAGGACACGGAGGAACGCTCCAAGGAAGCCCACACAGCAGCCTAAACGTGTATATGAAGTAACCGATGTCAATTTAATGTCTTGGGCTCCAACTAAACTAAATAAAGCACACACGAGGTTCAGGAGTATGTGTGGATTTGTTGGTAGGGCAAGGCTCAACATTAATCTGTTGGGGTTTTGGAAAGCGGACGTAGAAACACGACAAAGGATAGTCCGGGAGATGATGGATCACTTCAACATTCCATAGCAGTGGAGAATGCATGTGGAACATGCTGCACTGAAGAAGGCTAGGGATGCTTGGAGAAACCGGAAGCACATGTTGTACAAGAAGTACTTGAGTGAAGGCAAGGACCCAATCCCCGCATACCCCCAAATTACAAAGGCAGACTAGGTAGAATTCAAAAGGGTCAAGGCAACTACAAATTTTGCTGAGAAGAGTGCCAAGCAATCGAAACTTCAGAAGAGGAACACACACACACACACACACACATTGTATGGGTGTGGCAGGATACTACGGCATGAAACCGATATGGGACCAGGAGGACAAAGAAGCAGTAGTTGCGGGGGGGGGGGGATCGGTCTTTAGTGAAATCAGGGGTGAACGCGCTAGAGACTACTTGCGGGTACATGCAAGGAGGCGTGATGACGGAACTTATTGCTTTGAAAACTCACATGATGAAGAACTGTATCGCATGATATTAAAGGCTTCCAAGATCCCTGGAAGGTTCTACGAGAACTCAGGGCCATGTGACATTCTGTCCGATGCTTTGGAAACAAGAGAGCCCCTTGGTCGTGCAAGGGGTATTGGTGTCAATGTCCCACGCAAGAGGGCTTTCACACTCAGCAAAGAAGAGAGGCTCAGCATGAAAAAAGCGAGGAGTGAAATGAAGCAGAATGAATTGTATTGAAGGTTGAGGAAGGTCATGTATCCGACTATTTGAAAGGAAATTGAGGAGTCAATGATGATGCAAAAGACTCTAACACTGACAGATAGCCAACAGATAGGGGAGGTGGGCACGGAGGATGTTGGTTATTGCGCGACAACACCGCACAAGAGTAGTTGTGCATCAGCTGACCCCAGTGACATTGAGACTGCAGTTGCTCATGATGCTGCTATATCTGATCTATCTAGAATAAAAGACAGACTAAAGGGCATGCTTACACATTATGAAGATACATTAAAATGTGCAACAGCCTGGGTTTGCCCACCCTTCTTGGAAGAGGGCCTCTTTTTGGACAATGTGCCATTGAAGTCGGGCTGTGTGAAGTGCTACATGACTGAAGTAAAGGCTAGATTCAATGAATTTGCCCTGAAGAATGTCCTAGGGGACTTTGATAAACACTGTTACATCACATCCTGTGGCCACGAAAGGAAATAGACTTCATGGATGAGATCCCTGAAGCCCCGCCAAGAGCAACCAATGTCGCCGCTCAACCATGACACTCTCCTTGTCACAACAACTCTCACATGCTTCCCCAAAGGAACCTAATACTCGTAATCTGACGGCTGATGCATCAACCTATGATCAGCCCGCCCAACTTTGTGCCGTACATGCCATATCATCGTCCACCCCAAAGCAGGCAGTGGCAAGGCCTACAACTGCTGAAGACGCGCCACCAGTTCATATGCCGGCTGCTGAAGCGGCTGGGGGAGACTCAGCTGCACCACATGCTCAGCAGACCAACCTGGTGGAACGGACTGCTAAGCAGTCTGATGCTTTGGAACTGCCTGCTAAGCAGTCTGTAGCTCCAGAACCGACTGCTCATCAGTCTGTCGGTCCGCAACCATGTGATCAGCATACCAATGTGTTAGCACTGCCTACTCAGCAAACCAACGCGGTGGCACGGCCTCCTCATCACACCGACAAGTTTCCACCACCTACACAGAAACCCGACATAGCTTCAACACATGGTCAGCAGTCTGATGCCTTTGCTCCTACAACCCATCAAGGTGTCACTGTTGAATTATGAGATCCACAAACCCTTGAGAGGTTCAAACTCTCGGGTACGTGCGACAAGCTCAAAGAGACAAAGAGATACAACAGTTTATCCTGGTTCGGGCCACCTTGCGGTGTAATACCCTACTCCAACGTTTTGGTGGATTGCCTCGAAGGGCTGAGGATGAACTAGTACAGTGGATGAACTGGCCTCATGAGGTGAGGTGTTCTTGAGCTGGTTAGGTGTGTGCTAGTTCGACTTGTTCTTCCTCCCGTCCCCCTTCTATGGTAGTGGCTAGTCCTATTTATAATGGCCTTGGTCCTCTTCCCAAATGTTGGCGGGAAGGGATCCCACAACAGCCAGATTTGAAAGGGGACAAGTAGTACAGCTTATCCTGACAAAAGTAGTCTTCGCCTACGAAAAGCTCTGGTTGTGACGCTACGGTGGGCTCGTTGATGACCCCCCGTCCTGTCGTCCTGGCGGTCTTGGTCTCGTTGCACTGAACTGGAAACCTTTGGTTGATTCTGTAGGACTCCGCGCCTGTGGCTTGCCTCCTTTGCACCGAAGAGGAAACCTGCGCTCTGCGCCCGCCTGTCCTTGGTCGTCATGGCTCACGTCATATGAGCCTCGTGAGGTAGACCTTGCATAGAACTCTTCGCCCCTCGGGAGCCAGCCTAGTGAGGCCGATCCCCTCGGGAGTTTTGGCGTCGCCCGCCTCGTGAGGCTTGGCCCCTCACGAGGTCTTGTGTTGTTGATGCCGAAGTTGGGCCGTACCAGGTCGTCGATGGAGCCACATGGTGTGTTGTAGGCAGGCAGGGATGGATACCCCCGGGCCCAAGGTGCGCTCGGACTTGGCTTCCAGGTGAAGCCAAAGGGCAAGGGAGGAGCGCCGCGGTCCCTAACTGCCTGCGGCCTTGATGAAGTGTGGCGATTGATGGGACATGGGCGACTCCGTTTCCCCATGCTACCTCACAATTGTTTCCATTTGACAAAAGGGTTGCCGCTTGCCACCAGGCTTTCATTGCCTCTTCTTCGTCTCGCTCGAGATCCCCTTCTCCTAGCAGCGGAAGAACTCACCAGGTCTGTCGATCCCCCCCCCCCAATCTCTTTCTCGATGGCCGCTGAGAAGGCCACCGCTTCTGCCTCTGCTGCCGGCTCCGCCTGGTACAAGTAGGTGCTGCTTGCGCCCTGCGTGGCCGGGGAGAAGCTCCAGAACGCACTCCTCCTGATGGAAAGCGACAACAATGAGTGGTAGGAGACGGTGCTCCGGGTCGCCACCGCTGCGCTAGAGCCTGTGAATAGCACTTTCTTCCCCTTCTTCTTGCACAGTGTCTACTCGGGGATGGTGCCACCATTCTCCCACTTCTTCTTCGTCGTTCTCCACCACTATGGCCTCCATCCGCTCCACATCCATGCTAACTCCATTCTTCTCATGTCCATCTTCGCCTTTTACTGTGAGGCGTTCGTGGGGGTGAAGCCCTCCGTCGCCCTGCTCTGCCACTTCCTCTTCCTTCGCATGACTGGCGAAAATCCGGTTGGATGCATCGGCTTCGTTGCGGTGCGGGGAGGTAATGCAATCTCTCGTGCCAGGAAGAAGGTGGAGGATGCCGTGAAGAGGTGGGTTCTGATGGATGCCAAGTGCTCTCAGAGTTTGTTGGAGCTGCTGACCGAAGTCCCCATCTCCGAGAAGGGGTGGCGTTTTGAGAAGATCACCGACCCTTTCCTGACGCGGTTGGTGAAGAAGATGGAGAAGGACCTGAAGAGCGAGAAGCTGATGGGGGCCATGTTCATCAAGGAGTTCCCAAGGCAGCGCATCACGCAGCTCCAAGACCACTCCCGTCCCCTATGGAAGCTTGGCGGTGTTGATGACAAGATTCGACTGCGCCAAGATGCCCTTCTCGAGGAGGAGCTGAGCAAGGTGTTGCTCTACTTGACGGGGAAGGACCCGAGCGATCCTCCGGAAGATTGGCTTCCGCTGTACTGCCGGGATGACGGTGAGGAGGTTGCCGCTGCTATGCCGGTCTTTGACGAGTTTGGGCTTGTGCGGCCAGGGCCTCCCCCGCCGCCTACCGCCTTGGTGCACCTGTCCTCCAATGATTGTTCCTCCGAGGACACCACGGACGATATGGTGGAGGAATCCTCCGACCCGCAGTAGAGGGAGCTCCCCTGTGACTTCCTCGATGATGATGATGATGATGATGATGATGATGATGATGAAGCTCCGGTGGTGGAGGTGTCGCGCCCTTCTGTGGTCACCACGAGATCTGGGATGTCCTCTTCGAAGTAGTCCAAGCAGGCGGCCACAAATAAGGGCAGGACCGCGCTGATTCCTCCGGGCAGCGTTCCACCTTTGCCAACGATGTCCCGGGAGGCACCAACCACGAGTTCTGCCGCTCCCAAGAGCTCGGCACCAGCTACTCCGCCCCAGCGCCCACTGCTGAGCATGAAGAGGAGCTATGCACTACTAGGAAAAGACCTGCTAGTGGCGCACCTGTTTTGGCTACTAATGGCGCACTATAGGAACGCCACTAGCATCACGCCATTAGTAATTAATACTAATGGCGCACCCCTGGTGCGCCATTAGTAAACTAGATACTAATGGCGCACCAGGGAGTGCGCCATTAGTATAACACACGGTGCGCGATTAGTACGCCTCCTAGGGGCCATATTTACCCATGTGGTCTGGCTTACTAATGGCGCACTTGATGATGATGCGCCACTAGTGTACTTTTTGCAGTGCGCCACTAAAGTGCTGAGTGGTGCGCCACTAGTATGAATATCCAAGAAGTTTTTTTCTTTTCTGATATTTGCACAGGTTACAAAACATATTACTGCATAGAATATAGAGAGCACAACATATAAATAGCAGATTTATCGAATACAATATAAGATTAGTCTCCGAATACAATTCATCATATTAGTCTCCGAATTTAAAATACCGAACAAAGTTAGAACATTACAAGTCTCGAGACCGCGAGTAGTGAGTTTGTCTTCACATTACAAGTAGATATTGATCATCTAAACTACCATCACATAGAAGAGAGCTGTGGTCATCACGATGAGCATAATCGCGATGAAACTGGTCTTCACCTGGTTCCTCCAACACTCCCTCCTCTCTCCCGCTAGATAGCGCGCGTATCTAACTTCCGCCTCCGCCCTAGTGGTGTACCCTTTATAACTGTTACCGCTGAAACGGTAAACCTGTCTCCGACACTCCTCCCAGTCGTCGTAGACTCCGGGAACCTTACCCTTGTACACGACATACGACGACATCTCTATGCACTAGCCAAACAAAACGTTAGTAGCAATTCACAGACAATACATAAGCAATATATAAGTATGCAACAAAAGGATCTGAAGAGAAAAGCAACACATTAATAGCATGATTCATGGTCCTACTAATAAATAGCATTGATTACATATAAGTTGAATGACTGTCCAAACCAAAGAGACATACAAGTTCATTAAAGTTTAATATTACAACATGAGCCAATCGACATTTCATAACTACATAGCATCACTACTTTCGACTCGACTCAGGGACTGGAGCGTGGATGAAGCCGCCGTCTTTCATGATGGTCATGAAATCGCGGATGTTGTCAGCCTGCATTTGTAGCATTGTTTATATCTCACTGTTGGATGGTTGATATCTGAGGTAGAACTGCCCCGAGGTATGAAGGACATCTTGATGGATGATTTCTGCAAACTCCGACTGGATGCGATAGAATTCTTGTCTGATGTCTGCGTCCTGGATTGCCGAGAAGCGTGTGGCCCAATCTTTGAGATTATTTGGTAGAAGAAGGTGATTATGGTCCCGTATGATCGCCCGCATGTGATGGAGAGCATAGTAGGCATCCTTATGACTGCCAGGCGGCTGCTTGACGCAGGGGAACGTCGTATTGTGGGTGAACACATGCTTGCTGTACCTACGAATTGTCCTGCTGAAGGTGCCTCCAAATCTGGCGTAGCCGGGGAGAACATCATCAAGAACTTTCTTGATATTTGTGTAGTCTTTCTTCGACTGACGGTCCGAGTCGAAATACGTGGCCATGGAATATTTCGGGCTTAAGAGGATGAGTGTGCAATGTGTGTCACTGCACAAAACACGGAATATTAGAAAAAAAAAGAACGATCGAAATCTAAGAAATCATATGTTACGGGGCGGTGAGGGGATGACTTGCTCGGGAAAGTAAGGCACGAGGAAGTTATCATTATCTGGGTTTGCCAGAATGACGCCTTCGAGGTGTGAACTCGTGACTTGCCGGTCCCCAGCGCTGCCCAAGATCTTGGCACGCATGTAGAAGGGGTCGACTATCACGATGTCCGGGGTCTTGTATCTAATGATCTGCATCTCCATACTCAGCGAAAATAGCCGAACGAAGGTGTAGTGCAGCAGATGAAGGTTAAACATAGAGAAGATGTCATCAAACCGCAGGATGATCGTACCCTCGGTGGTGCTATCCACAAAGCCCTTGCCCTCTGGCACCTTGGCCACGAAAACCGGGTATGCCACATCATTCTCAGAGAGAAGCCGCTTCTCCAAAGAAAGAACAGTGTCATACAGACTCCGCATAGCACCGGTTGCAGCATTGAGCAGATTAGTCGGTAGCATTGGCCTACCCGCCACATGCACCCTTGTCGAGATATCCTTAGGTGAAGGTGGCCCGTCCTGAGCACGGATCGTACTCGGTGCCGGCTGGCTCGCACCGCCCTTGTTATTCTTTCGTTTCCATCCCTTCTTCTTCTGCTGTTGTAATGGGATTGAGTTCTACTTAGAGGCCGCCTTATTGAGTGTGTTGGGGCTGATAATATTTTGCACCTCGGCTATTTGAGGCTCGGTGAAGGCGGCAGCTAGAGGCGTCTCCTGAGAACTAAACACCAGAAGACGCCTGTTGCAATTGGGTTTCTCCGTGGTACCAGCTAGATCGCGATCATCTTTTTCAGGGTTGGGTTCTTGAGAAGGAGGCCCGCAGAATTCGTCACCGTACCCATGTTCGGCAAAGTACTTATCGACGTTGGTAAATGTACGGTCGTCGTTGTCGTCGTCGTCCGGATCCTGTGCCATATGCATGTCCGGATCCTGTGCCATAGGGATGTCCGGCATGTCCGGTAGCATTACGCGGTCTTGCCATGGCTTGGCGCCGGCACGACTGGCACTGTTGTCTGTGGGGTGGTGTCCCCCGCCCCCAAACGAATCTGGCTCTTTGGCCAAAGCAGGGGCCAGCTTACGCAGGCGCTGAGGGTCATCACATCATCTTCGTCGGCCCCAGCGGGTCGAATAGGAGGTAACAACTCGTCGCAGCCTGGCAGCACCCGAACCAGTTCAACCCTATACACGATGGGTGGCATCATATTACCGTGGAACACGGGGTTGTGCGTTTTAACGATTCTGCCCATGGCGACATTGATCAACTCGCCGCCCATGAAGTGCAGGAGAGTGCATGGAACGTCGGCGGCGCCCTGCGAAAACATGTAAGGCGTCAGGGATGCCCAGTCAAAGGCAAGGAGATGAAGTCATCGGCCAAGAGGCTTAGTTACCGTGATGGCGTCGAGCTCGGCTAATGTCGAGGCACCGCCAACGGCGGGCGCGCAACTGACGGAGGGGCCGCTTGCTGCTAAGGTGTCGGCCGGATTACACCCAGTTGCATTAAGCTCCAATGCCCGTGCCGGCGGTGGAGACACCAATACCGCCTCCACCAGAGACACCAATGGCGCCGCATGCACGTTGTGCGAGTTGCTGGCCGTGAAGCTGGGAACCGGGGGCGGCCCCTGTTGGCCTCCCGCAATCCACGTCTGTAGCCCCTGAATCAAGGTAGGCACAAAGGTGGTGAGCGTTGTTCCCAGTTGTGGTTGCACTTGCTCGGCATGCTCCGCGTCCTCCTTGTCCCATATAGGCTCCGCCACTCTGTAACCGCCGGGACCGAGTTGGTGGACCCCTAAGTTTAACTCCCGCATTTCTTTCCCCCACTGACTTGATTCCACGGTTGCGCTGCTCTCGCACTTGATCTTGAACTCCTTGTAGTCATCTTCGCTGATCGAAGGATTTTTCGCCTTGATCTTCTCATAACTATTGCCTTTGTCAATCATTCTCTTCACTGCGCTTCTCCAAGTAGACAGGGCCATGCTCATCTTCGTGAGCGCGGCACTGATCACTTTATTCCCTGAGAGGCGTTTGTTTGCAAAGTCAGCAGGGAACTCATATCGTTCGTGCAGCTTCGTGAAGAGGAGGCTGCGCAAATTCCCTCGGTCAGGATGCCTTAGGTTCTCCGTGTTGATCAAGATGGTGCTCCGGAGAATGCACCCGAGCTGAACCAAGTACCCCTTGACTAATTCTTTAGGCGCCGTTGGATGCCCGTCGGAGGACACTTTAGTAAATTCCTCCTTGACGGTGCCGAGCACGTTTGGGCGCTGGTCCTTCCGTTGCCTCTTCGGTTGGCTGCCATCTGTGCGTGCGCTACCATCATCAGTGGTGGCATCCTTGGCGGCACCATCAGTGGTGTCATCCCCGACGCCACTAGGGGTTGTGTAGACGGGATCAGTGTCTTCCGCGGCGTCCTCATAGCGGTGAGGTTCTTCCTCCATCTCTTGGGACAGCTCCCAGAATTGCTTGCCCGAACCGCCGGCCTCATCGTTGTGGGCCATGTTTCGCTCTAAATAGGAAAAAAAATGGTCAAAAAGTTGGTTATTGTCAAGGAAAAAGATCATGGTTTCATCATTTAGGGTTTGTCAACACCGAGGCTTCCTAAAAGCTAAGCTTTTATCATTTAGGGTTTGTCGACGCCGAGGCACCCTAAAAGCCTAAGCTTTCATCATTTAGGTTTTTATCGACACCGAGGTACCCTGAAAGCCAAGGTTTTATAATTTAGGTTTTGTCAATGCTGAGGCACCCTAAATGCTAAGTTAAGTTTTCATCATTTAGGGTTTATCGATGCCGAGGCACCCTAGGTTGACTGATATATATGGGTATCTTCTAATAATATACCCTATCAAGAAAAAGGAACGAGAATTCTAAGTTGGACCTAATCACTTGGCTCTATTGCCACCTATGGTTTAATGCAGCAAGAATAAAGGGGCAGTTGATCCTACTTAATTAAGTACTAAGATACCCTGACCCATGCATTAGTCGCAAGTACCCCATATGTCCTATTTTTAGCAAAATCATGCTAAAATTCACGGAAAATTTCAGCATGACCTTTGCTGAAAATAGGACATATGGAGTACCCGAATTTGCCAGAACGGAAGTTAATCGACATTCCGGCAAACTCAAGGCCTCTCGGGGTACCTGCAAAATCATTATCCCCACGTAATGAAGTCCCCAATTGGTCATTTCAGAAGATCACAAGTAGCATCATCACAAGTACAACTGCAGCAGCAGTGAATACAGGCATAATAGCAGCAGCAGCAGCTTTATTCTTCTTCTTAATAAACACTAATTGTCTAATTGAGCAATAGAGTGACAGTGTGAACAAATAAAAACACAAACTACACCTACATATTTGGGTACCTCTATGGTAGTAACATGCCATGCTCTGCCTAGAGCTACTGCAACAATCATTGTTATACATTTCTCTAAATAGTATATATGGCTTGAAATGGGAGAACAGGTTACAGTAATTAGATGAATGAAATGCATAAGTGTTATACATTTCTCTGAATAGTATACAAGGTGGTGTAGTATACAGGAGCAGCATTAAAAGGGAAGGGCGTGCGGCAAGGTGCCATCGAACTCCCAGCAATAATGGTCACAAGTGACAGGAGCTATGCTTGCCACTAGGATGAGCACTTTTAATTTTTTGCTTCTTCTTTTTTTGAGATAGCAGCACTTTCAGTCTCAGAAACAAAGATCACACAGCTTTATAAAATCAACTTTACAGGAAGTTCGTGTAAGGAAACATTAATAAGTATCTAAGTGTTTTCAGTTCATTTTATACAGAAGACAAACAACATCCCTTTTCTTTTGCACCGGAAGAAAATGCTAGTACTATGTGATAAGCTTTAGAAAATGGAGTACTTACAACAACTGTGTAGGCAATCAATCCAGGCTTCTCCCGGTGATCCAAAGCAACAAAGAACAGAAGAAAAGCACCAATATGCCAGGGAATTGCAGCCAAGAAGAACCCTAGTAAGAACCTTCAAAACAAAACCAACCTAAAGTCTTTAATATGGATTGATTGTGCTTTCATTTTAAATTTGCAGGTAAGAACAATGAACTTATAGAAACTCCTTAATATGAATATTATAACGATGATAAAAGAAGTGAGACAAGAAGTGTCTGCAGCCTTGAGTAGATTCCCAGGACCTGAAGGTTGTTCACCCTGCTCATATCAAATATTATGTTGTATTAGCAGCAAGTAGACAAACCTCCATACATCAAGCCCTAAATTATGAATGAACTGGCCAGAAAGAATCAACAGAAAATATTCATCATTCATTTCAGAGCTTCTTGTTCTTGTTCTGTCAGAGTGGTTAGATCAGGCTATTCACATGGATTGTATCTACTTGAAGAGTTTATTTTATCCCCTTTGGTTCCTACAACAAGGATTGAGCCTAGAAAAAACAAGATGCAAGAACAAGAACACAAATTAGAGGCAATTGTTATTGTAACCATCATCATCAAGAAGTCCTGAAAATCATGGTTAGGATGTAGGAATAGTAGTTTTTACTATTGTATATGTATTATATCCCCTCTCCCCGCAAGAAAATATCTGGTGGTGCACCCGGTCTTAGAAAAATCCTATGTATGGAATATTTTAAAATCCTGAAAAAGGATATGTTGTGGTGGTAACAAGAATCTATCATACTATAAATTTTCAGATGAAAAATCTGAAACATAGAATGAGAAACAAAAATGATAAACTCATTCATGGTAAAGAAAATGGGTCAGATTCATGGTCTAGTTTGGGTTAGCTACTATTCCCATCGATATTTGCCTTTTTGTTCTTGATATGTATTATAAATTTGGATCTAAAATTTCAAATTCATTCATTCATGCTAGAAATGTATTGTATTTACATCTTGACAAAAATCTGTATTTTTTCAATGCTTCTAAACTGGCTAGGCTACCGATATTGGGTGCGCCGGTAGCACGAACGTCTGCCTCATGTTGTCCATCGGCATCAGATTCATCCACACCAACTAGAATTGAGGCGAGGAGAGGCGGGCGGGGCCGAGCGCCGCGGCGGCGAGGCGCGGAGGGGAGCCACAGCCACGGACGGCAGCGGTTCGCTGGGCGAGCACCGCGCGGTAGGGAGCGGAGGAGGCGTGGGGCGAGGGAGGCTGCACGGGGGACGGAGACCGCCGCAGCCTTAGCATCGTGAGGCACGGCGGAGGGGCCGCCGGCGGGGAGAGAAACCTCGGGGGGAGGAGGGGAGGAGAGAAGAGGAATCACCTAGAGGACGCCGGCATCGAGGAGGCTATGGGCGGCGATCCAGAGGAAGGGGCCCGTGATGTCGTTGTTGAGCCGGGCGCCGGCGTCACCGTCGTCGGCGTCCTTGGACGCCTTCTTGACCTTCTGAGCAGAAGAAGGCACATGCGATGAGAGGAGGAGGAGGAGAAGCTAGGGGGATGGGGGAAGGGAGGGGGGACGTACGTGCTGGGGCGGGGCGGCAAAGGAGCGGCGGGGGACGATGACCGGGCGGCGGAAGGAGGGAGGCGGGGGCGGAGGGGGCGTGAGGGTGTGGCGAGGGAGGGGATCTGGCGAGGGAGGGATGAAGGGATCTGGGGGAAGGGGGAATTATCTAGGGGGAAGCTTAGTAATGGCGCACCCCTAGTGGTGCGCCATTAGTATTTTTTTTGATAGCAATGGCGCACCTCCTAGCAGTGCGCCATTAGTAATCTTTTTTTGGATAGCAATGGCGCACCCCCTAGCAGTGCGCCATTAGTAAGATTTTTAGGATTTTTTGTTGCCTAGCAGAGGGCCGACAGCGGTGGCTTGAACCCTAGGTCTTGCACGGGGGGGGGGTGGAGGGGTGGATGGTGCGCTCGGCCGATTCTGTTCGGGGGAACCGAGCGAGGAGATAGGGGAGGGCCCGCGGCATCGGCAGCGGCGGTGGAGCGGGCTGGGGGAGGGTGTGGGGTTCGGCGGTGGCGGTGGAGCGGGCCGGGGGAGGGTGCGGGGGGTCATTGCCGGCGGTAGAGCGGGGAAGGATGCGGGGGGTCGGCGGCGGCGGTGGAGCGTGGGAGGGTGCAGGGGATCGTCGACATATGTGGAGCGGGAGAGGGTGCGGGGGGTCGGCGGCGGCGGTGGAGCGGGGGAGGGTGCGGGGGGTCGGTGATGGCGGTGGAGCGGGGGAGGGTGCGGGGGGTCAGCGTCGGCGGTGGAGCGGGGGAGGGTGCGGGGGGTCGGCGGCGGCGGTGGAGCGGGGGAGGGTTCGGGGGGTCGGCGGCTGCGATGGGGATCTGGCAAGGGGAGATAGCGATCGAGATGGAGGGGGATCTCGCGCGGGGGGTGCGCTATAAGTAACTTCTTTTTTATTATTTTTCGTTGCGTCTAATATATTTTTATAAAATGACGATCAAATTTGAAAATTTATGAATGTGAAAAAATATCATCAAATTTGTTATTTGAACATATCTTCAAATTTGTTATTTAAAAATAGCATCAATATTTTTTTTGGACTTTTAGTTGCATTCATTTGTGAATTGGTAAAACATTTATGAATATGAAAATTTTTCATCAAATTTGAAAAAATATTCATGAATTCAAAAAGTGCCCATGAAATTTAAAAATATTCATGAGTTCAAAAAATATTAACAAATTCAATACTTTTTGTGAGTTAGAAATTCAATACCATAATAAACACAATATTAAAAAGTGCCCATGAAATTTAAAAATATTCATCGAGAAATGAAGGCTACAATTTAAATACAATCAATCTTAGCTAGCTATCTGTTCACAATCTTCTTGCCCTTATTTTTCGCAAATGGAGTTCTTCTCTTGAACGGACGTCCTTTAGGTAGGGTGGTCCTGCTTCTTCTTGTGGTTTATGCTGGTACTTCATCGTCGTCGTCATGTTCCATCTTTGGGTCGCCGTACTTGTCGAAGTCTTGCTCATTGGCGACTCCATCCATTCCGATGATCTTCTTTTTGCCTCTCCTCAGGACAACACGACTGGGCTTTGGCGGGTCGGTAATGAAGAAGCATTGGTCCACTTGGGAAGCCGGTACCCATGGCTCATTTTTCGCGGTGATGTTTGCGCCCGCGGTCTTGGATTTGTCTTCGGGTATAACCATGGTGGTGAAATACCGGTCTTCTTTTAGGATGCTCTTGGCCCATCTGACATGGAACATCGGGACCTTCTCTCCAGCGTAGCTCAGCTCCGAGATCTCCTCGATCCTTCCATAGTATTTGTCCTTGTCGTTACCAGTGTAGGATTCCATGGTTACCCCGGAGTTCTGAGAACCATCGCTCTTCATGTCCTTTCCCTCGGTGTAGAATGTGTAGCCATTGATATCATATGCCTCATACGTCATTAGGTTGTGCTCGGCGCCCTGTGACAAGACGAATATGAGTTGTTCTTCCGCGGAAGAATCCTCATGTAAAGGGTATGACAGAAGCTTCTTCTTAAACCAACGCGTGAAACATGAGTTGTGCTCTTTGATTATATCTCCGTCCGTCCTCTGTTGGCCTCGGTCATTGTACGTCTTCTCAATAAAGGTTTTGTGCTCTACCACCCAATGATCGACCATGTCTATGTGTTGTAGTGTGACTAGGTTTGCTCTTTCAAAGTCGTAGAGTCGACCCTCGAAGTCGACATGCATTTCGCGGCGACCCTCACGCTGACCCCATCCAGCGAGCCTGCCGAGGTGCTTGTTGACGGGCAGACCGATGGGGTTCTCGATGCCTAGATAATTCGTCCAGTAGGAGATGCACTCTTCGGTCAGAAAGCCCCTGGCTATGCTTCCCTCTAGACGTGACATGTTGCGAACGTATCCTTTGATGACACCATTTATCCTTTCGAACGGCATCATGCTTTGCAGGAACATCGGCCCGAGTTGGATTATATCCTCCACGATATGGACCAGCAGATGCACTATAACGTCGAAGAATGCGGGCGGGAATTACATCTCAAGCTCGCATAGTATCACCACGATCTCTTCCTATAGCCTTCTGAGTTGCCTCACGCCAACCGACTTCCGAGAGATGACGTCAAAAAAGTTGCATAGGCCAAATAGCGTTTCACGGGCGTGTGAGTCCATGATCCCACGGATTGCAACTGGATTTATCCGCGTCATCAGAACGTGACAGTCGTGAGACTTCATCCCGTTGAACTTCTGCTTCACTGAGTCTAGTTATCTGCTTATCTTCCCTGCGTAACCATAAGGAAGTTTTACACCCACGAGGCAGGTGAAAAACTAATGGATCTCCTCCTGACTTATAGTGAAGCACGCAGGAGGGAAGTCATTTCCGGTCTTCTTGGCCTTTTTGCCTTTGCGACGACTTTCCATGTCCTGCTTCGCCTCATCATTATCATCAGTAGCGTGAAGCTCCTCCCTGATGCCCATTGATTTCTAGTCTGCCCTTGCTTTCAGCCCATCTTTGGTCCTCTCTGGCATGTTGAGCATGGTACCAAGCAGACTCTCGCACACGTTCTTCGTGATATGCATGACATCAAGGCTGTGAGGCACACGGTGGATCTTCCAGTATGGCAAGTCCCATAAAACAGACCTCGTTTTCCATACCTTCAGTAGCGGCTCTAGCACCTTTCGCTTCTTTCCCGGCTCTGGTGCCTTTTGCTTCTTTCCCGGCAGTGGGTAATCTTTCCAATTTTTCAACAACTCGTCTATTTCCTCGCCGCTCCTTGTACACGGGTGTCTTCGGGGTTCGGTTTCACCATCGAACAGATCCTTGCGTTTCTTCCATGAGTCATCATCGCGAAGCCACCTTCGATGTCCCATGAACATGGTTTCCGAAGACCCGGGATCTCTATCTAGCTGGCGATACATTGTGTCATTCATGCACCTGATGCATCCACAAAATCCGTGGACCACCTGCCCCGCGACATATCTCTAACCGAGATAGTCCTGCACCGTCGTGAGCAGTGTGGCTCTCATAGGGAAATATTCTTTCTCTGCGACGTCCCACGTATTGGCTGGCATTTTCCACAGTGTGTCTAGCTCCACTTTCAGCAGCCCCAGATATAGATTGATGTTGTTGCCTGGTTGTTTCGGCCCTTCAATTAGCATACTCATGTGAATGTACTTCCTCTTCATGCACAACCTGTGGGGAAGGTTGTACATCCACACAAACACATGCCAGGTGCTATGTGTGCTTCTCTGGCTGCCAAATGGATTGACTCCATCGGTGCTCATGCCCAGCATGATGTTCCTTGGATCGTTCCCAAATTCTGGGTGTTCGAAGTTCAATGCTTGCCACTCGCTCCCATCCTTAGGGTGACTCAGCATCTTGTCTTTTTTATTTATCTTTGGATCATTTGCGTCATCTTATCACTTCTTCTCCTCCCTATCCGCGTGTCAATGCAGGAGCTTTGCTACCTTAGGGTCCACGAAATACCGCTGCAGACGAGGAGTGATCGAAAAGTACCACACCACTTTTCGAGGAGCTTTCTTCCTCTTCTTGTATCGAGTGATGCCGCACACCGGACATATGGTAGACTCCGCATGCTCGTCCCGATAAATGATGTAATTGTTCATGCACACATGGTATTTCACGTGCGGTAAATCCAGAGGACACACGATTTTCTTCGCCTCCTCGAAACAGGCCAGGCACTTGTTCCCCTTGGGAAGACATTCGTGCCAGAATGACATGTTCTCGTCGAAGCATGCGTCGGTCATTTTGTGTTTTACCTTCATCTCTAGAGCCATGAGCTTACTTTTAGACGGGTATCCTCGGGCCTGCATCCTTCATACAATGGAGTAACCGCGTCTATCTCTAGTTGATCCAACTTGGCTTTCTCTCGGGCGGCAGCTCTTGCGTTATCCGTTTGCTTCAGAAGCAGATCATGAATATGAGGGTCCTCCACCCAGCCCATCGATGGTCCATCGTCGTCTGCTCCGGCATCTTCATCTTCATGATCGTGCCCTTCGTCTGCTCTGGCATCTTCCTCATCATCATGTCCGGCATCTTCTACATGATGAATGTGTACTGCATCTACTTCGTGATCATCATGTCTTGGAGATTCTTCGTCTTCTTGCCCGCCCTCGCCGCGGTTGTCTTGCTGCCCTTCCTCATTTCTTTCCCGGCCCCCATGGACAACTTCATAATCATCTTCATCACCTTGCCACCGATATCCATCCATGAAACCACGCAAGAGCAGGTGGTCCCGCACCTGTACGGAATTCGGGTCCATAAGGCTCCTCAGCTTGCATCTTTGACACGGACATCTTATCTCTGTCTCGTTCTTTTGAAGCATCTCGGCCTTCGAGGAGCTCAAAAACCAATTCACGATGCCTTCGGTCATCGTGCGGACCATGGTCACCTACGGGGTAGAGCAAAACGATATTTTAGAACCAAGAAAAACTTTGGCATGACTTTGCCTAAAAATAGGACCAAAAAGACTGCATAGTGCCAAATTCTCGCCGAAACAAAAATGAATCAACATTCCGGCAAAATATTGGCAACTGTCGCATTTCAAATACCGATACCTGCAAACACAAACATATATGCAACACCACAAACATATGCAACACCACAAACATACATAGATCTAGCTAGGCCATAAAAAGTGCATGTGCACGTTGTTGGAGGGAGAAAAAAGTAGATCTACAACATAAAGAAAGCTTTCCCCTTACCTATCAAAAAAGATAATTTAACCACTTAATTTGGATGAATCTATGGTGCAAATGAGGTGAGTAGGAGGAGGCAGCCGAGACAAGCTTGGAGGAGGAGGTGGAGAGAATGAAGTGGGGAAAGTGAGTGTGTAGGTGGCTGTCCAAAATATCTAGCTGGTCCCAGGTTACTAATGGTGCACCACCTACAAATGTGCCATTAGTAACCCTGGTTACAAATGGCCCACACGCTGGTGGTGCGCCATTAGTAGTTTTGCAAAAAAATGATAGTAGTGGAGCACGGGGTGACTGGTGGGCCATTACTAGTTAAAACTAGTAATGGCACACTGTGCCATGGTGCGCCATTAGTATTTTTGGAAAAAAAATTGTTAGTAGTGGCGCACCATGGGTGTGGTGCGCCATAACACATGGTGCGCCACTGCTATATAGTAGTGGCGCACCACATGTCTGGTGCGCCATTGGTGTCCATATTATCTATAGCCCTTTTCCTAGTGGTGATGCCTTCGCCGGCCAGTAAGTTTTTCCCTTAGCCTTGTTTGTTGATTCTTGAAGCGATGCTTAGTGCCTTCACCTGTCATTAGGAAGGATCCATCGAGGAAACAGAAGGAGGGCACGAAGGTTGCCATGGCCGCAGGCGCTGAAGTGGCCGCCGCGACCCTGGTGAAGGAGAATGCCACTGCCCTCGCAACCCCAGTGGTGATGTCGTCTCCCGCGGCCGTGGAATCCCGTCCTCAGGAGGTGCTGGTGGCTTCGGCTGGTCTGACCCCTCTGGCGCCCAGCCTTGCCGCGGCTACTGAGGTCGCCCAGCCTCCGGAGCCCCCGGTCCTTCCTGAGGTTGAGGTTTCTTCTGTCCTGGCACCGAGGGCGTCTCCTCCCCCGCCCAGCGTGTGGCCGAGCCGTGGCGCTCCTGCCACCTCCAGGGCCCTAGAGGATGCAAGGGCGGCGCTGGACCTTCTCCAGGGTGAGCTTCGAGGCCCGGATTGCCGGTCAGCACAGGGGCGCCTGGGGCTGATTTCTTGTTGGCTTCAGGCCGAAGCGTCTGTCTGTGAGGCCTGGGGCTCTGTGGAGGAAGCCTAGAAGGTGCTCGGGGTGGCCACCACGGAGCGCGACCTGGCTCGGAAGGAGGCCACCGAAGCTGAGGGTCGGGGCCGCATGGTGGAGGCTGAACTGAAGGCTCTTCAGGACCAGCAAGCCGCCCAAGCAAGCCAGCTCCAGGAGCGTGAGTAGAAGCTGAAGGCCCAGGAGGCTGCCGTTGCCGATCGAGACACCGAGGTGAAGAAGGCGGCCTTGGAGCAGGCTGCGGAGCGTGACTGCCTGACGAAGCTGAAGGAGGAGGCGGAGGCAGCCCAAGCAGCCCCCCCCCCCCCCCCCGAGGCCAAGAATATGGCCGCCCTGGAGCGCAACACCCTTGCCTCCCTCGACGCACATTTCCACAAGGCCCACAAGTCGCTCTTTGGGGACGATTACTCGAAGAAGGCGGTGGTAGCAACCCCGAGGGAGAGCCCCGTTGCTCTGCTTCCTGAAGTCATGGCGGTGCTTGAAGATGTTGTCGACGTATTTGTCTCCTTGGTGGAACGCGAGGCACGCTCACTTTCTTCCTCGGCTTTGACGTGCATCTTCAGCCATCTCCATCTCCAGGACCCCGGCTTCGACCTCTCCTCCTTCCTTACTCCAGTGGAATCCGACTCCCAGGATGCTACTCCTTCCGCTGTGAAGAGCTTTGTGGATGCCATGCTGAGTAAGTGCCTGGTCATTAGTCCTCCGACCGAGGTTGACAAAACGGATGAGGCGCATGGTGACGGGGCTCCGCTAGCGGGCGATGGAGACACCCAGATCTGAAGAGGCGACTCTGCTTTTCCTTGTTCATCCCGAATCATGCAACATGCCTCGCGGAGGCATTTAATAATGTTTGCTTGGAACAATATGTCTTGTAATAATTAGATTATGTTCCCTCGACTTTTCCATTCACTTTGTTGTTCTACGTCGGCAGAGCCCGGCCCCACACATACCTCAGCCGTCATTGGGTCATCTGGATTGCCAGGACGAGCCCAAGGGGTGAGGGGCTATGTGACCAGTTAGGCTCCTGACATGCGATGCTCAGCATTCCTCCTTGACGTGCGAACAACTTAGGAAAAGGCGCATGAGCAAGCCTTGGTGTTCTGTGTAGGCAGGGCCCGACGCCGTGCATGCCTCAGCCATTGTTGGGTCGTCCGGATCGCCAGGACAAGCCCAAGGGGTGAGGGGCTATGTGACTAGTTAGGCTCCTGAGACGCGATGCTCAGGAGTCCCACTTGACGTGTGAATGGCTTGAAAACAGAAGGGTGAAATCCCGGCCTTGGCGTTCTGCACCGGTAGGGCCCGGCCCTGCGCATACCTCAGCCGCCGTTGGGGTCGCCCGGTTCTCCATGGAGAGCCCAAGGGGTGAGGCGCTACGTGACCAGTTAGGCGCCTGAGACGCGATGCTCAGGAGTCCCCCTTGACGTACGAACAGACCATCATACCTTTCCCTCGCCGAGCTCTCGCTTGGGAGGGGTGCGTGAAGACCAGGCCCATGAAGCCTGGCGAGGTGGGGTACGCTAGGCGTGACCTGAGAGTAGCCCTCGTGCCCAGCCCCCTCGCGCTACCCTCCCGAGGGAGAGCAGCGCGGTGAGGCTAGCCACTGAGCCCGGAGGCTCCCTGAGGTTAATGGGGCGGTGAGGCCACCCCTAGTTGTTTATCACCAGCGCGGAGCATAGTGCTTCCGCTCTTGCATGGGCATAGCCGCTCTTCGGCAGTGTCAACGGCCAGCGTAGAGCATGGTGCTTCCACTGGTGCGTGGGAGGGGGCTCCCTCTAAGTAGAGCCCCTGGGGCGTGTACAACCCCGCCCTAGCACGTGGATTGCACGGCAAGGCTGAAGGACGTGTGTATGGGCACCCGTGAGCTAGCGAGGGACTCGCGAGTCCCTACCTCAAGGCGGGTTGCGCCTGGTCTTGACTGGAGATGCTTGAGTTAGTCCTACGAGATGGTTAGGCAGCCTGTGCTGAATGCGTCTCCTGAGGTTATTGCATGAGAAGGCCGGACACCAATGACCCCAGGAGGTGACATGAACGCGGCCGGCCCGCCAGACATAGCTCAGCCGTTGGGTTTATCGACGCCGCATGGACATACCCGAGTACAGACGCCGTGCCCAATCTACTCATGCAAAGATCCTGAAGAAAAACAACCGGCGCCCAATTCCCGTGGCCACGGGGGCACCAGGTCGCGCGCCCTCGCTCATCCACACGCAATTAGATCATGCGAGAACAAGGCACCAAGAGCCATGGGAGGTGACGTACACGGGGACTGGCCCATGAGCCAGAGCTCAGCCACTTGGATTTAGCGACGCTGGAGGGACGGACCAGAGAACAGACGTTGTGCCAGTCCTTAATCATGAGGCGGTTGCGGGAGGGCTTGCAAGGGCGCGAGACATTCTTAGCGGCGAAGCACCGGTCAGACAGTTAATAATTCAAAAGTAGCTTGCAAAGGATTGTAACTGGCTCTGATAGATGCAGAAGGGATACATGCCGTAGGGACGGACCCACACGGCCTGGGGATGATGTAGCCCGAAGGGCGCCCCCAGACTGAACGAACTAGAGAGATGTCACCTGGTACCGTTGCTGAAGAGGTGTTGAAGTAGCCAAAAAACATGCACCGCTGGAGTCGTTCCTCACGAGCTGCTCTGGTGCCGAGCCTCGGGAGGCTTAGAGCGACCGAGAGGCTCCTGAAGGTGCTCCTCCATCTCCGCCAGGATCGCTTGGTTCCTGGCCGCGCAAGCCGTCTGGGCATCCCTCATGCAGTGCTGGAATGCCTCAGCCGCGCTCGAAAGGCCGAAGGGCATGCAGACGTAGCTGTGAGGCGGACCCTCACACCGGCCGACACGAGACGGCCGGATGAGATGTCAAGACGCGGCCCTGTTGAGCCTGGGGATGTCGATGTAGACACGGAACTCCTTCCCCTCGCTATGGCAGTGAGCTACGCCATGCGACAGTCGACGATCGCCTTGCAGAACCCTTGCTTCCTGAATCTCCTCGATTGCCTTGCTGATGAACTCCTGAATGCCTGGTGCCTCACTCCTGTTGTCTTCTCCTGGCAAGCGTGCTCTGAAGAGTGCCTCCACATGGTGCCCAAGCGCCTCCCACGTGACCCTGGCTAGGTATGAGGCCCTCCAAAGGAGAGCCCCCAAACCCAGCCTGAGAGGGGCGCCAGGCGCGCCTTCCTATGTGATGGGTGAAGGTGTCGCGTCCGGAGACGCGAGGCTTAACGCGGCGGCCTCAAGCGATGCTTCCTCATGAGACCCATGTCCCAGTTGTAGCTTCTTCGTCTTTGGGGCGACCTCAGGAGGGAGGGCGCCATTCTCGTCTTCTAGGTTCTCGACCGCTGCAGCCTAGAAGGCGCGCTTGAGGGAGCACACCGAATCCTTCTCTTGACACGCGACTGTGACGACGCCACCTCTTCCTGGCATCTTGAGGATGTTGTAGCCGTGGTGCGTAGCCACCATGAACTTGGCCAGTGCCGGGTACCCTAGGATTGCGTTGTAGGGCAGGTGGATGTCGGTGATGTCGAAGTCGATGAGCTCGGTGTGGTTGTTGTTGCGCTCGCCGATGGTGACAGGGAGGCGGACCTACCCTATCGGGTGTGTAGAACTGTCGGTCACTCCTGAAAATGGCTTGGTTGGGTGAAGCTGGTAGTATGGCACTTGGAGCCTATCAAACGTCTGGACAGACAAAACATTGAGCCCTACTCCGCCATTGATGAGAGTGTTGGTGACGACCACGTTGCTGATGACGGGGGTGCAGAGCATAGGGAGCGCAGCAGCAGTGGCCGCGCACTTGAGCTAGTCTGAGGAGTCGAAGGTGATAGCGCACTTGGACCACCTAAGAGGGCGAGTTGCTTCATGCTTGGGGAGCACTGCATTCACCTCACGCGTGAACTGCTTGAAGGTGCGGTGGGAAGTTGGGGCATGTGAGCCGCCCAAGATGAAGGTAGTGGCTCGAGGCTCCTGGAAGCTCTGAGCCCCCTCATCCTGGTGGTGATCTTCATTCCTTCTTAGCAGTGGAGGCAGAGGAGTCAGAGCAGCGTTGCCCTGAGGGCGCTCCTCACAAGGCTGCTCCCTCCAGGCGCCTTCGCGAGGCTAGCCCTGCCAGTGTCCTCACGAGGCTAGTCGCGCCACTTCTGACGATGGTCACGTCCGTCCCAGCGTCCTCCTCCTCGGCCGCCCCCACGACTGTATCCTCGATCGTTGTGCTCCGGGCGTCGACCGAGGCGCCCGTCACAGAGGGCCCTGAGCTCCTAGCAGTCATTGGTGTTGTGGATGTGAACGATCTGGAAGACATAGAACGGTAGGTTGCCCTTGGATGACTCGGGGTGGTCGCAACCGCGCTTCGTCTCTGGCTCGGCCGCAAGCACGGCTGACCCCTTGCGCTTCATGTCCTTGGTCTTGGTATTCCTATCTTCTGGATCAACATCGGGGAGCTCAAGGAGGGAGATGCATCCCTCCTTAGCCCTTGTGTAGTTGTTCGCCATGTTGAATATCTCCAGAGCGGTGCAGAGATCCTCGTGGATGGCGAGCTCCTCCTTCATCTTGATATCACGGACGCCATCAGTGAATGCTGAGATGATGGCCTTGTCCGACACCTTGGGGATCTTGAGGCGAACATTGTTGAAGCCCTGGATATACTTCTGCAGGGTCTCCAGGTTGCTTCTTGATGCGACGCAGGTCACCCGTGGCCGGCGGACGGTTGTGAGTGCCTTGGAAGTTGGCAATGAAGCGGCTGCACATCTCCTGCCAGGAAGAAACCGACCCCTCGGTTAGGTTCAGGAGCCAAGAACACGCGCCATCCTTGAGGGCCATCGGGAACCAGTTTGCCATGATCTTCTCATCGCCGTTGGCCGCCTCGATGCTCAGCTCGTAGAGATGCAGGAACTCGGCGGGGTCGGCGTTGCCGTCGTAGCGTGGAGGCAGGTCAGGCTTGAACTTGCTTGGCCAGACCACATTGCGGAGCTCAGGAGTGAACACGCGGCATCTTGCCATGGCCACCGGACCTCGCCGAGAGGGTGGAAACTCGTCTTGGTGCACGCGCACCGCCACCTCCTCTGGCGGTACGCGGGCCTGGTGCTGGGGTGCTGGAAGCACGCACGCTTCTCCCTAGGGACGCTGCACCACCTGGCAGCTCATGTCATCCCGAGCCGGTGCAAGCTGAGGCGGGTTGCGCCGTGGAGCCACATGCCTTGGCTCGACGATGATGCCCTGGGCCTGAGGTGGGGGAGGAGCCTCGCACGCCACGTCACCCGTTGTAGGTGGGTGCTGAGGCGGCGAGCGAGCCGGCTCGGCAGAGCCCCCGTGCGCGACGGTGACGAGCTCAGCGATTCGCTCGAGCTACTCATCGTAGACATCACCAACCGGGCGGCAGCAAAGGAGCTCCCGCGCCATGAGCAAAGTGTTGGAAATATGCCCTAGAGGCAATAATAAAAGTGTTATTGTTATATTTCTTTGTTCATGATAATAGTCTTTTATTCATGCTATAACTGTATTATCCGGAAATCGTAATACACGTGTGAATACATAGACCACAATATGTCCCTAGTGAGCCTCTAGTTGACTAGCTCGTTGTGATCAACAGATAGTCATGGTTTCCTGGCTATGGACATTGGATGTCGTTGATAACGGGATCACATCGTTAGGAGAATGATGTGATGGACAAGACCCAATCCTAAGCCTAGCACAAAGATCGTGTAGTTCGTATGCTAAAGCTTTTCTAATGTCAAGTATCTTTTCCTTAGACCATGAGATTGTGCAACTCCCGGATACCGTAGGAATGCTTTGGGTGTACCAAACGTCACAACGTAACTGGGTGGCTATAAAGGTGCATTACAGGTATCTCCGAAAGTGTCTGTTGGGTTGGCACGAATCGAGACTGGTATTTGTCACTCCGTGTAAATGGAGAGGTATCTCTGGGCCCACTCAGTAGGACATCATCATAATGTGCACAATGTGACCAAGGGGTTGATCACGGGATGATGTGTTACGGAACGAGTAAAGACACTTGCCGGTAACGAGATTGAACAAGGTATCGGTATACCGACGATCGAATCTCGGGCAAGTAAAATACCGCTAGACAAAGGGAATTGAATACAGGATCGATTGAGTCCTTGACATCGTGGTTCATCCGATGAGATCATCGTGGAACATGTGGGAGCCAACATGGGTATCCAGATCCCGCTGTTGGTTATTGACCGAAGAACGTCTCGTTCATGTCTGCATGATTCCCGAACCCGTAGGGTCTACACACTTAAGGTTCGATGATGCTAGGGTTATAAAGGAAGTTTGTATGTGGTTACCGAATGTTGTTCGGAGTCACGGATGAGATCCCGGACGTCACGAGGAGTTCCGGAATGGTCCGGAGGTAAAGATTTATATATGGGAAGTCCTGTTTTGGTCGCCAGAAAAGTTTCGCACTTTATCGGTATTCTACCGGGAGTGCCGAAAGGGGTCCGGGGGTCCACCTGCCCCGGGGGGCACATGGGCTGTAGGGGGTGCGCCTTGGCCTATATGGGCCAAGGGCACCAGCCCCAAGAGGCCCATGCACCAAGGAAACTTGGGGAGGGAAGAGTCCTCATGGGGGAAGGCACCTCCGAGGTGCCTTGGGGAGGATGGACTCCTCCCCCCATCTTGGCCGCCACCCCCTTTGCCATCTAGGGCTGCCGCCCCCCTAGGGGTGGGAAACCTAGAGGGGGCACACCCTCCTCCCTCTCCCCTATAAATAGTGAGGCATAGGGCTGCCCATAACACGCGATTCGATCTCTCGTTGGTGCAGCCCTGCGTCTCTTCTTCCTCCTCTTCTAGCCACGCTCCTCCACCACCACCACGCCGTTGTGTTGCTGCTGGATGGAGTCTTCCTCAACCACTCCCTCTCTCCTTGCTGGATCAAGGCGTGGGAGACGTCACCGGGCTGTACGTGTGTTGAACGCGGAGGTGCCGTTCGTTCGGCAGTAGGATCTCCGGTGATTTGAATCACGACGAGTACGACTCCATCAACCCCGTTCTCTTGAATGCTTCCGCTTAGAGATCTACAAGGGTATGTAGATGCACTCTCCTTCCCCTCGTTGCTGGTTTCTCCATAGATAGATCTTGGTGACATGTAGGAAAATTTTGAATTTCTGCTACGTTCCCCAACAGTGGTATCAGAGCTAGGTCTATTGCGTAGATTCTTTGCACAAGTAGAACACAAAGTAGTTGTGGGCATTGATTTTGTTCAATATGCTTACCGTTACTAGTCCAATCTGGTTCCGACGGTATTGTGGGATGAAGCGGCCCGGACCGACCTTACACGTACTCTTACGTGAGACAGGTTCCACTGACTGACATGCACATGGTGCATAAGGTGGCTAGCGGGTGCCAGTATCTCCCACTTTAGTCGGAACAGATTCGATGAAAAGGGTCCTTATGAAGGGTAAATAGCAATTGGCATATCACGTTGTGGTTTTGCGTAGGTAAGAAACGTTCTTGCTAGAAACCCATAGCAGCCACGTAAAACATGCAAACAACAATTAGAGGACGTCTAACTTGTTTTTGCAGGGTATGCTATGTGATGTGATATGGCCAAGAAGAATGTGATGAATATATGTGATGTATGAGATTGATCATGTTCTTGTAATAGGAATCACGACTTGCATGTCGATGAGTATGACAACCGGCAGGAGCCATAGGAGTTGTCTTTATTTATTGTATGGCCTGCGTGTCATTGAACAACGCCATGTAATTACTTTACTTTATTGCTAACCGGTAGCCATAGTAGTAGAAGTAATAGTTGGCGAGACAACTTCATGAAGACACGATGATGGAGATCATGATGATGGAGATCATGGTGTCATGCCGGTGACGATGATAATCATGGAGCCCCGAAGATGGAGATCAATGGAGCTATATGATATTGGCCATATCATGTCACTACTATATAATTGCATGTGATGTTTATTATGTTTATGCATCTTGTTTACTTAGAACGACGGTAGTAAATAAGATGATCCCTTACACGAATTTCAAGAAGTGTTCTCCCCTAACTGTGCACCGTTGCTAAAGTTCGTCGCTTCGAAGCACCACGTGATGATCGGGTGTGATAGATCCTTACGTTCACATACAACGGGTGTAAGACAGATTTACACATGCAATACACTTAGGGTTAACTTGACGAGCCTAGCATGTACAGACATGGCCTCGGAACACGGAGACCGAAAGGTCGAGCATGAGTCGTATAGTAGATACGATCAACATGAAGATGTTCACCGATGATGACTAGTCCCTCTGACGTGATGATCGGACATGGCCTAGTTGACTCGGATCATGTAATCACTTAGATGACCAGAGGGATGTCTATCTGAGTGGGAGTTCATAAGATGAACTTAATTATCCTGAACATAGTCAAAAGACCTTTTGCAAATTATGTCGTAAGCTCGCAGTGTAGTTCCACTGTTTAGATATGTTCCTAGAGAAAATATAGTTGAAAGCTGAAAGTAGCAATTATGCGGACAGTAGAAAGCTTATGTCCTTAATGCACTTCTCAGTGTGCCGAACCCCAAATGTCGTTTGTGGATGTTGCGAACATCGGACATACACGTTTTGGTAACTACGTGATAGTTCAGTTAAACGGTTTAGAGTTGAGGCACTAAAGACGTTTTCGAAACATCGCGGAACATATGAGATGTTTCGAGGGCTGGAATTGGGATTTTAGGCTCGTGCCCACGTCAAGAGGTATAAGACCTCCGACGATTTTCTTAGCCTGCAAACTCAGGGAGAAAAGCTCAATCGTTGATCTTGTGCTCAGATTGTCTGAGTGCAACAATCACTTGAATCGAGTGGGAGTTGATCTTCCAGATGAGATGGTGATGTTTCTCCAAAAAGTAATTGCCACCAAGCTGCTAGAGCTTCGTAATGAACTATAACATATCAGGGATAGATATGATGATCCTTGAGGTATTCATGATGTTTGACACCTCGAAAGTAGAAATCAAGAAGGAGCATCAATTGTTGATGGTCGGTGAAACCACTAGTTTCAAGAAGGGCAAGGGCAAGAAGGGATACTTCATGAAATGGCAAATCAGCTGCTGCTCTAGTGAAGAAACCCAAGGTTGAACCCAAACCCGAGACTAAGTGCTTCTGTAATAAGGGGAACAACCACTGGAGCAGAATTACCCTAGATACTTGGTAGATAAGAAGGCTGGCAAGGTCGAAAGAAGTATATTGGATATACATTATGTTAATGTGTACTTTACTAGCACTCCTAGTAGCACCAGGGTATTAGATACCGGTTCGGTTGCTAAGTGTTAGTAACTCGAAATAAAAGAGCCACGGAATAAACGGAGACTAGCTAAAGGTGAGCTGACGATATGTGTTGGAAGTGTTTCCAAGTTTGATGTGATCCAACATCGCACGCTCCCTCTACCATCAAGATTAGTATTAAACCTGAATAATTGTCATTTGGTGTTTGCGTTGAGCATAGACATGATTGGATTATGTCTATCGCAATACGGTTATTCATTTAAGGAGAATAATGGTTACTCTATTTATTTGAATAATACCTTCAATGGTCTTGCACCTAAAGGAATGGTTTATTGAATCTCGATCGTAGTGATACACATTTTCATGCCAAAAATTATAAGATAGTAATGATAGTACCACTTACTTGTGGCACTGCCATGTAAGTCATAATGGTATAAAACGCATGAAGAAGATCCATGTTGATGAATCTTTGGACTCACTCGTTTTTGAAAAGTTTGAGACATGCGAACCATGTCTATTGGTTTATACGCATGAAGAAACTCCATGCAGATGGATCGTTTGGACTCACTTGATTTTGAATCACTTGAGATATGCAAATCATACCACAAGGGCAAGATGACTGAAAAGCCTCGTTTTCAGTAAGATGGAACAAGATAGCAACTTGTTGGAAGTAACACATTTTGATGTGTGCAGTCCAATGAGTGCTGAGGCATGCAGTGAATATCGTTATGTTCTTACTTCACAGATGATTCGAGTAGATGTTGAGAATATTTACTTGATGAAACACAAGTCTGAATTATTGAATGGTTCAAGTAATTTCAGAGTGAAGTAGAAGATCATTGTGACAAGAGGATAAAATGTCTATGATATGATCATAGAGATGAATATCTGAGTTACGAGTTTTGGCACACAATTAAGACATTGTGGAAATTGTTTCGCAATTAATACCGCCTGGAACACCATAGTGTGATGGTGTGTCCGAACATCATAGTTGCACCCTATTAGATATGGTGCTTACCATGATGTCTCTTATCGAATTACCACTATCGTTCATGGGTTAGGCATTAGAGACAACCGCACTCACTTTAATAGGGCACCACGAAACTCCGTTGAGACGACACCTTATAAACTATGGTTTGGAGAAACCTAAGCTGTCGTTCCTTAAAAGTTTGGGGCTGCGACGCTTATGTGAAAAAGTTTCAGGTTGATAAGCTTGAACCCAAAGCGGATAAAATGCATCTTCATAGGACACCCAAAACAGTTGGGTATACCTCCTAATTCAGATCCGAAAGCAATAGGGATTGTTTCTTGAATCGGGTCCTTTCTCAAGAAGAGGTTTGTCTCGAAAAGTTGAGTGGGAGGATGGTGGAGACTTGATGAGGTTATTGAACCGTCACTTCAACAAGTGTGTAGCAGGGCACAGGAAGTTGTTCCTGTGGCACCTACACCAATTGAAGTAGAAGCTTATGATAGTGATCATGAAGCTTCGGATCAAGTCACTACCGAACCTCGTAGGGTGACAAGGACGCATACTACTTCAGAGTGGTACGGTGATCCTGTCCTGAAGGTCATGTTGCTAGACAACAATGAACCTATGAGCTATGGAGAAGCGATGGTGGGCCCAAATTCCGACAAATGGTTAGAAGCCATGAAATCTGAGATAGGATCCATGTATCAGAACAAAGCATGGACTTTGGTGGACTTGCCCGATGATCGGCAAGCCATTGAGATAAATGGATCTTTAAGAAGAAGACGGACGTGGATGGTAATGTCACCATCTATGAAGCTCGACTTGTGGCAAAGAGTTTTTCACAAGTTCAAGGAGTTGACTACGATGAGATTTTCTCATCCGTAGCGTTGCTTAAGTCCGTCGGATTCATGTTAGCATTAGCTGCATTTATGAAATCTGGCAGATGGATGACAAAATGAGTTTCCTTACCAGTCTTCGTATGGAAAGGTTGTATGTAATACAATCAGAAAGGTTTTGTCGATCCTAAGGATGCTAAAAGGTATGCTAGCTCCAGCGATCCTTCTATGGACTGGAGTAAGCATCTCGGAGTTGGAATATGCACTTTGATAAGATGATCAAAGATTTTAGGTTTATGCAAAGTTTATGAGAAACTTGTATTTCCAAAGAAGTGAGTGGGAGCACTATAGAATTTCTGATGAGTATATGTTGTTGACATGTTGATGATCAGAAATGATTTTCTAGAAAGCATATAGGGTTATTTGAAAGATGTTTTTCAATAGAAAACCTGGATTAAGCTACTTGAACATTGAGCATCAAGATCTATAAGGATAGATCAAAATGCTTAATAATACTTTCAAATGAGCACATACCTTGACATGATCTTGAAGGTGTTCAAGATGGATCAGTCAAAGAAGAAGTTCTTGCCTGAGTTGTAAGGTACGAAGTTATGACTTAAAGCTCGACCTCGGCAGAAAAGAGAGAAAGAACGAAGGTCGTCCCCTATGCTTAAGACATAGGCTCTATAGTATGCTATGCTGTGTACCGCACCTGAAGTGTGCCTTGCCATGAGTCAGTCAAGGGGTACAAGAGTGATCCAAGAATAGATCACAGTACAACGGTCAAAGTTATCCTTAGTAACTAGTGGACTAAGGAATTTTCTCGGTTATGGAGGTGATAAAGAGTTCGACGTAAAGAGTTACGATGATGCAAGCTTAACACCTATCCGGATAGCTCTGAATAGAGATACCGGATACGTATAATGGAGAAACAATTTAGAATAGCTCCAAGTAGAACAGTTATTTGGAATAGCTCCAAATAGAGCGTGGTAGCTGCATCAAGGAGATGACATAGAGATTTGTAAAGCACATACGGATCTGATTGTTGCAGACCCGTTGACTAAAACCTCTCTCACAAGCAGAACATGATCAAACCCCAGAACTCATTGAGTCTTAATCACATGATGATGTGAACTAGTTTAATGACACTAGTAAACTCTTTGGATGTTGGTCACATGGTGATGTGACCTGTCAGTGTTAATCACATGGTGATGTGAACTAGATTATTGACTCTAGTGCAAGTGGGAGACTGTTGGAAATATACCCTAGAGGGAATAATAAAAGTGTTATTATTATATTTCTTTGTTCATGATAATAGTCTTTTATTCATGCTATAACTGTATTATCCGGAAATCGTAATACGCGTGTGAATACATAGACCACAATATGTCCCTAGTGAGCCTCTAGTTGACTAGCTCGTTGTGATCAACAGATAGTCATGGTTTCCTGGCTATGGACATTGGATGTCGTTGATAACGGGATCACATCATTAGGAGAATGATGTGATGGACAAGACCCAATCCTAACCCTAGCACAAAGATCGTGTAGTTCGTATGCTAAAGCTTTTCTAATGTCAAGTATCTTTTCCTTAGACCATGAGATTGTGCAACTCCCGGATACCGTAGGAATGCTTTGGGTGTACCAAACGTCACAACATAACTGGGTGGCTATAAAGGTGCATTACAGGTATCTCCGAAAGTGTCTGTTGGGTTGGCACAAATCGAGAGTGGGATTTGTCACTCCGTGTAAATGGAGAGGTATCTCTGGGCCCACTCGGTAGGACATCATCATAATGTGCACAATGTGACCAAGGGGTTGATCACGGGATGATGTGTTACGGAACGAGTAAAGAGACTTGCCGGTAACGAGATTGAACAAGGTATCGGTATACCGACGATCGAATCTCGGGCAAGTAAAATACCGCTAGACAAAGGGAATTGTATACGGGATCGATTGAGTCCTTGACATCGTGGTTCATCCAATGAGATCATCGTGGAACATGTGGGAGCCAACATGGGTATCCAGATCCCACTGTTGGTTATTGACCGGAGAACGTCTCGGTCATGTCTCCATGATTCCCGAACCCGTAGGGTCTACACACTTAAGGTTCGATGACGCTAGGGTTATAAAAGAAGTTTGTATGTGGTTACCGAATGTTGTTCGGAGTCCCGGATGAGATCCCGGACGTCACGAGGAGTTTCGGAATGGTCCGGAGGTAAAGATTTATATATGGGAAGTCCTGTTTTGGTCGCCGGAAAAGTTTCGCACTTTATCGGTATTGTACCGGGAGTGCCGAAAGGGGTCCGGGGGTCCACCGGGGGGGGGGGGTCCACCTGCCCCGGGGGGCCACATGGGCTGTAGGGGGTGCGCCTTGGCCTATATGGGCCAAGGGCACCAGCCCCAAGAGGCCCATGCGCCAAGGAAACTTGGGGAGGGAAGAGTCCTCAAGGGGGGAGGCACCTCCGAGGTGCCTTGGGGAGGATGGACTCCTCCCCCCCTCTTGGACGCCACCCCCTTTGCCATCTAGGGCTGCCGCCCCCCCTAGGGGTGGGAACCCTAGAGGGGGGCGCACCCTCCTCCCTCTCCCCTATAAATAGTGAGGCATAGGGCTGCCCATAACACGCGATTCGATCTCTCGTTGGTGCAGCCCTGCGTCTCTTCTTCCTCCTCTTCTAGCCACGCTCCTCCACCACCACCACGCCGTTGTGTTGCTGCTGGATGGAGTCTTACTCAACCTCTCCCTCTCTCCTTGCTGGATCAAGGCGTGGGAGACATCACCGGGCTGTACGTGTGTTGAACGCGGAGGTGCCGTCTGTTCGGCACTAGGATCTCCGGTGATTTGAATCACGACGAGTACGACTCCATCAACCCCGTTGTCTTGAACGCTTCCGCTTAGCGATCTACAATGGTATGTAGATGCACTCTCCTTCCCCTCGTTGTTGGTTTCTCCATAGATAGATCTTGGTGACACGTAGGAAAATTTTGAATTTCTGCTATGTTCCCCAACACAAAGCGGCCTGCGCGTTGCAACGTCTTGAGCTTGCGTTGGTTTTCCTCGAAGAGGAGAGGGTGATGCAGCAAAGTGTAGCATAAGTATTTCCCTCAGTTTTGAGAACCAAGGAATCAATCCAGTAGGAGGCTCCTCAAAAGTCCCACGCACCTACACAAACAAACTGAGAACTCGCAACCAACGCAATAAAGGGGTTGTCAATCCCTTCACAGCCACTTGCGAAAGTGAGATCTAATAGAGATAGTATGATAAGATAAATATATTTTTGGTATTTTATAAGATAGATGCAAAAAGTAAAGATGCTAATAAAGTAGATGGAAAGCACATATGATAAGAGATAGACCCGGGGGCCATAGGTTTCACTAGAGGCTTCTCTCAAGATAGCATAAGTATTACAGTGGGTGAACAAATTACTGTCGAGCAATTGATAGAAAAGCGCATAGTTATGACATTATCTAGGCATGATCATGTATATAGGCATCACGTCCATAACAATTAGACCGACTCCTGCCTGCATCTACTACTATTATTCCACACATCGACCGCTATCCAGCATGCATCTAGAGTATTAAGTTCATAAGAACATAGCAACACATTAAGCAAGATGACATGATGTAGAGGGATAAACACATGCAATATGATATAAACCCCATCTTGTTATCCTCGATGGCAACAATACAATACGTGTCTTGCAACCCTTTCTGTCACTAGGTAAGAACAATGCAAGATTGAACCCAAAGCTAAGCACTTCTCCCATGGCAAGAAAGATCAATCTAGTAGGCCAAACCGAACTGATAATTCGAAGAGACTTGCAAAGATAACTCAATCATACATAAAAGAATTCAGAGAAGATTCAAATATTATTCATAGATAAACTTGATCATAAACCCACAATTCATCGGATCTCGACAAACACACCGCAAAAAGAGATTACATCAAATAGATCTCCACGAGAGAGGGGGAGAACATTGTATTGAGATCCAAAAAGAGAGAAGAAGCCATCTAGCTAATAACTATGGACCCGTTGGTCTGTGGTAAACTACTCACAACTCATCAGAGGGGCAAGGATGTTCATGTAGAGGCCCTCCGTGGTTGCTTCCCCCTCCGGCAGAGTGCCGGCAAGGGCTCCAAGATGGGATCTCGCGGATACAGAAGGTTACGGCGGTGGAAATTGTGTTTCGTTGTGCTCCTCGATGTTTTCGGGGTATGTAGGTATATATAGGAGGAAGAAGTATGTCGGTGGCCGCCCGAGGGGCCCACGAGACAGGGGGCGTGTCCTACAGGGGGGCCTCCTATCTCGTGGGGCCCTTGGAGCTTTCTTGACTTGCACTCCAGGCTCTTCGGATCAGATTTGTTCCAAAAATAACGCTCCCGAAGGTTTCATTCCGTTTGGACTCCGTTTGATATTCCTTTTCTTCGAAATACTGAAATAGGCAAAAAACAACAATATGGGCTGGGCCTCCGGTTAGTAGGTTAGTCCCAAAAATGATATAAATGTGTAAAATAAAGCCCATAAACATCCAAAAGGGGTAATATAATAGCATGGAACAATCAAAAATTATAGATATGTTGGAGACGTATCAAGCATCCCCAAGCTTAATTCCTGCTCGTCCTCGAGTAGGTAAATGGTAAAAAATAAATTTTTGATGTGGAATGCTACCTAGCATAATTCATAATGTAATTTTCTTTATTGTGGCATGAATGTTCAGATCCAAATGAATACAAAATAAAAGTTCATATTGACATAAGAAATAGTAATACTTCAATCATACTAATCAAAGTAATCATGTCTTCTCAAAATAACATGGCTAAAGAAAGTTATCCCTACAAAATCATATAGTCTAGCTATGCTCTATCTTCATGACACAAAGTATTTATTCATGCACAACCCCGATGACAAGCCAAGCAATTGTTTCATACTTTAATAATCTCAAACTTTTTCAACTTTCACGCAATACATGAGCGTGAGCCATAGTCATAGCACTATATGTGGAATAGAATGGTGGTTCTGGAGAAGACAAAAAGGAGAAGATAGTCTCACATCAACTAGGCGTATCAACGGGCCATGGAGATGCCCATTAATATATATCAATGTGAGTGAGTAGGGATTTCCATGCAACGGATGCAGTAGAGCTATAAATATATGAAAGCTCAATAAAAGAAACTAAGTGGGGTGCATCCAACTTGCTTGCTCACGAAGACCTAGGGCACTTTTGAGGAAGCCCATCATTGGAATATACAAGCCAAGTTCTATAATGAAAAATTCCCACTAGTATATGAAAGTGACAACATATGAGACTCTCTATCCTGAAGATCATGGTGCTATTTCGAAGCACAAGTGTGGAAAAAGAGATAGTAGCATTGTCCCTTCTCTCTTTTTCTCTCATTTTATTTTTTTCTCTTTTTTCGTTTTTTTCTTTTTTCTTTGGCCTTATTTTTTTTTCTTTTTTGCCTTTCTCTTTTTTTTCTTTTATTTTTTTTCTCTATTTTTTTCTATTTTTTTCTTTTTGTAAAGTCCAAAGTCTCATCCCGACTTGCGGGGGAATCATAGTCTTCATCATCCTTTCCTCACTAGGACAATGCTCTAATAATGAAGATCATCACACTTTTATGGATTTACAACTCAAAGCTAGAACAAGATATGACTCTATATGAATGCCTCCGGTGGTGTACCGGGATATGCAATGAATCAAGAGCGACATGTGTGAAAATTATGAAGGTGGCCTTTCCACAAATACAATGTCAACTAAATGATCATGCAAAAAGCAATATGACAAAAGTAATGCGTGTCATATGAACGGAACGGTGGAAAGTTGCATGGCAATATATCTCGGAATGGCTATGTTAATGCCATAATAGGTAGGTATGGTGGCTGTTTTGAGGAAGGTAAATGGTGGGCGTATGGTACTGGCGAAAGTTGCACGGTACAAGAGAGGCTAGCAATGGTGGAAGGGTGAAAGAGTGCGTATAATCCATGGACTCAACATTAATCAAAAGAACTCATATACTTGTTGCAAAAATTTAGAAGTCATCAAAAACCAAAGTACTACGCGCATACTCCTAGGGGGATAGATTGGTAGCAAAAGACCATCGCTCGTCCCCGACCGCCACTCATAAGGAAGACAATCAATAAATAAAATTGTGCTCCAACTTCATCACAAAGCGGTTCACCATACGTGCATGCTACGGGAATCACAAGCTTCAACACAAGCATTCTTTAAATTCATAATCACCCAACTAGCATGACTTTAATATTACTACCTCCATATCTCAAAACAATTATCAAGCATCAAATTGATCATAGCATCCAATTCACTTTCTATGATAGTTTTTATTATACCCAACTTGGATGCTCATCATTCTAGGAACAACTTTATGATCATAGCAAATACCATGCTATTATAAAATACTCCCAAAATGATATAAGTGAAGCATGAGATACTAGCAATTTCTTCAAAATTAAGACACCACCGTGCTCTAAAAGATATAAGTGAAGCACTAGAGCAAAAACTATCAAGCTCAAAAGATATAAGTGAAGCACATAGAGTATTCTAGCAAATTCTAATAAAATAGGCTTCTCCCAAAAGGTGTGTACAGCAAGGATGATTGTGGTAAACTAAAAAGCAAAGACTAATATAATACACGACGCTCCAAGCAAAACACATATCATGTGGCGAATAAAAATATAGCTCCAAGTAAAGTTACCAATGAACGGAGACGAAAGAGGGGATGCCTTCCCGGGGCATCCCCAAGCTTAGGCTTTTGGCTATTCTTGAATATCTTGGGGTGCCATGGGCATCCCCAAGCTTAGGCTCTTGCCACCCTTTATTCCATAGTCCATAAAAGCTTTACCCAAAACTTGAAAACTTCACAACACAAAACTCAACAGGAAATCTTATAAGCTCCGTTAGTGAAAAAAAACAAAACCACCACATAAGGTACTGTAATGAACTCATTCTTTATTTATAATGGTGTTAAACCTACTTTATTCCAACTTATTTATTGTTTATAAACTAATTTATTAGCCATAGATGCATTGAAATAAGCAAACAACACACGAAAAACAGAATCTGTCAAAAGCAGAACAGTCTGTAGCAATCTGTAACTAACGCAAACTTAGGGAACTCTAAAAATCCTACCAAAATAGGAAGTCCTGGAAAATTTGTCTATTGAACATCAGAAAAAAGAATCAACACAAAAGCACGTTCCTGTGATTTAACAAAATTATATTCGTGGGCACCAAGTTTCTGTTTTTCAGCAGAATCAAATCAACTATCATCGTAGGTTATCCTATAGGTTCTACTTGGCACAAACACTAATTAAAATATAAAAACACATCTATCCAGAAGGTAGATGCAAGATTTATTACTAAACAGGAGCAAAAATAAAAAACATAAATAAAAATTGGGTTGCCTCCCAACTAGTGCTATCGTTTAACGCCCCTAGCTAGGCATAAAAAGCAAAGATAGATCTAACGAGTGCCATCTTTGGCACTAGGTTCATAAGTAGCACGCATGATAGATTCATAAGGTAATTTGACTTTCTTTCTTTGAAGTGCTCCATGCCTTTCTTTAATGGAAATTGGAATCTAATGTTCCCTTCCTTCATATCAATAATTGCACCAATCATTCTAAGGAAAGGTCTACCAAGAATAATAGAGCAAAAAAATTGCAATCTATATCAAGAACGATAAAATCTACGGGCACCAAATTTCTATTTGCAATAATAAGAACATCATTGCTCCTTCCCATAGGATTTTTAATGGTGGAATCCGCAAGGTGCAAATTTAAAGAGCAATCATTAAGATCATGAAAACCTAGAATATCACATAAAGTTTTCGGAATCGTGGAAACACTAGCACCCAAATCACACAAAGAAAAACACTCAAAATCTTTAATTCTAATCTTTATAGTAGGTTCCCACTCATCATTAAGTTTTCTAGGTATAGAAACTTACAAATTAAGTTTTTCATCGTAAGATTGCATCAAGGCATCAACAATATGTTTGGTAAAAGCTTTATTTTGACTATAAGCATGAGGAGAATTAACAACGGATTGCAACAAGGAAATACAACATTTTAAAGAGCAATTATCATAATCAAATTCCTTCAAATCCGAGATAGTAGGTTCAATATTATTAGAAGTTCAGGATTCTCCAATCTCGCTTTTACCAATTTTAGCATCAAGATCTAAAGACCCCGGATTTTTGGGACGCCTTCTAGGCAAAGTTGATTCATAATCACTTCCACAATCATCAAAATTCATATTGCAAAAACATAGATCTAATCGGAGACGCATCAATAACTTTAAGATCCTCATCATTATTTTCGTGGAAACTAGAAGAACACGCTTTTATAAAGCTTTCTTTTTTAGCATGCAATCTAGTGGTTTTGCACTCGTCAATGGAAATTCTCATTACTTTGAGAGACTCATTGATATCATGCTTAGGAGAAGAAGATCCAAGTTTTAGAGAATTAACATCAAGCGAAAGTCTATCAACGTTCCTAGCCAAATTATCAACTTTGCAATTTTTCTTCAAGCAAAGCATTAAAATTCTTTTGAGAAATCATAAATTCTTTCACACTATTCTCAAAATCAGAGGGCATCTTATTAAAATTACCATAAGAATTATTGTAGGAATTTCCGTAATTATTAGAGGGATTACTCGGGAATGGTCTAGCATTAAAATTTCCTCTATAAGCATTGTTTCCGAAATTATTCCTACCAACAAAATTCACATCCATAGATTCATTTTTATTCTCAATCAATGAAGACAAAGGCATATCATTGGGATCAAGAGGAGTATTTTTAGTAGCAAACATCTTCATAAGTTCATCCATCTTTCCACTCAAAACATTAATTTCTTCTATAGCATGCACTTTTTTACTAGAAGATCTTTCGGTGTGCCATTGAGAATAATTAGCCATAATATTATCAAGAAATTTTGTAGCATCTCCTAATGTACTTTCCATAAACGTGCCTCCAGTGGCCGAATCTAAGAGATTTCTAGAAGCAAAGTTCAAACCGGCATAAAAATTTTGTATGATCATCCATAAATTCAAACCATGAGTAGGGCAATTGCGAAGTATCAATTTCATTCTTTCCCAAGATTGGGCAACATGCTCATGGTCAAGTTGTTTAAAATTCATAATATCGTTCCTAAGAGTGATGATCTTAGAGGGAGGAAAATACTTAGAGATAAAAGCATCTTTGCACTTGTTCCTAAGAATCAATACTATTTTTAGGGAAAGACGAAAACCAAACTTTAGCACGATCTCTAAGTGAAAACAGAAATAACTTCAATTTGACAATATTGTTATCCGTATATTTCTTCTTTTGCATATCACACAAATCAACAAAAAAAATTAGATGAGTAGCGGCATCTTCACTAGGAAGGCCGACAAATTGATCTTTCATAACAAGATCCAGCAAAGCGGTATTGATTTCACAAGACTCAACATCATTAAGAGGAGCAATCAGAGTACTAAGGAAATCATTATTATTGGTATTCGAGAAGTCACACAACTTGGTATTATCTTGTGCCATGGCAACAAGTAATCCAACACACAAGCAAATAGAAAAACGGCAAGCGAAAAGAGAGGAGGAGATTGGGAAAGAGAGGGCAAATAAAACGGCAAGGGTGAAGTGGGGGAGAGGAAAACGAGAGGGAAATGGCAAATAATGTAAATGCGAGGGAGATGGGTACTTGGTATGTCTTGAGTTGAGCGAAGACCTCCCCGGCAACGGCGCCAGAAATCCTTCTTGCTATGTCTTGAGCTTGCATTGGTTTTCTTCGAAGAGGAGAGGTTGATGCAGCAAAGTGTAGCGTAAGTATTTCCTTTAGTTTTGAGAACCAAGGTATCAATCCAGTAGGAGGCTCCTCAAAAGTCCCATCCACCTACACAAACAAACTGAGAACTCGCAACCAACACAATAAAGGGGTTGTCAATCCCTTCACAGCCACTTGCGAAAGTGAGATCTAATAGAGATAGTATGATAAGATAAATATATTTTTGGTATTTTATAAGACAGATGCAAAAAGTAAAGATGCAAATAAAGTAGATGGAAAGCAAATATGATAAGAGATAGACCTGAGGGCCATAGGTTTCACTAGAGGCTTCTCTCAAGATAGAATAAGTTTTACAGTGGGTGAACAAATTACTGTCGAGCAATTGATAGAAAAACGCATAGTTATGAGATTATCTAGGCATGATCATGTATATAGGCATCACGTCCATAATAAGTAAACCGACTCCTGCCTTCATCTACTACTATTACTCCACACATTGACCGCTATCCAGTATGCATCTAGAGTATTAAGTTCATAAGAATAGAGCAACACATTAAGCAAGATGACATGATGTAGAGGGATAAACACATGCAATATGATATAAACCCCATCTTGTTATCCTCGATGGCAACAATAGAATACGTGTCTTGCAACCCTTTCTGTCACTAGGTAAGAACAATGCAAGATTGAACCCAAAGCTAAGCACTTCTCCCATGGCAAGAAAGATCAATCTAGTAGGCCAAACCGAACTGATAATTCGAAGAGACTTGCAAAGATAACTCAATCATACATAAAAGAATTCAGAGAAGATTCAAATATTATTCATAGATAAACTTTATCATAAACCCACAATTCATCGGATCTCGACAAACACACCGCAAAAAGAGATTACATCGAATAAATCTCCACGAGAGAGGGGGAGAACATTGTATTGAGATCCAAAAAGAGAGAAGAAGCCATCTAGCTAATAACTATGGACCCGTTGGTCTATGGTAAACTACTCACAACTCATCGGAGGGGCAAGGATGTTCATGTAGAGGCCCTTCGTGGTTGCTTCCCCCTCTGACAGAGTGCCGACAAGGGCTCCAAGATGGGATCTCGCGGATACAGAAGGTTACGGCGGTGGAAATTGTGTTTCGTGGTGCTCCTGGATGTTTTCGGGGTACGTAGTTATATATAGGAGGAAGAAATACGTCTGTGGCCGCCCGAGGGGCCCACGAGACAGGGGGCGTGCCCTATAGGAGGGGGGCCCTCCTATCTTGTGGGGCCCTTGGAGCTTTCTTGACTTGCACTCCAGGCTCTCCGGATCAGATTTGTTCCAAAAATAACGCTCCCGAAGGTTTCATTCCGTTTGGACTCCGTTTGATATTCCTTTTCTTGGAAATACTGAAATAGGCAAAAAAACAGCAATATGGGCTGGGCCTCCGGTTAGTAGGTTAGTCCCAAAAATGATATAAATGTGTAAAATAAAGCCCATAAACATCCAAAAGGGGTAATATAATAGCATCGAACAATCAAAAATTATAGATACGTTGGAGACATATCACACATCTGCCTGGCCGCGACGTGCGTGGGATGACGAAGTTGCTGGGGTCAGTGACGGAGTAGCGATGCGCCCGTTGCGACGCACCAACGGGTGCAGCGATGAAGCTGGCAGCTCGTGGCCGGCAGGCCCGTGGCAGCGTTGGCCACCAGAGACGGAGCGCGACGGGCACAACCATCACCCGCCAGAGCCGTCTGAGTGACGCGGGCGGCGACTGTGGCCCGATGCTCGGCACGAGCCCGGCGCGCGTCGGCCATGGAGGTGTCGGAGTGGCGGTGGATCGATCAATGGAAGAGAAGATCCGACGCACCCCTACGTGGCGCACCAAATGTCAGATTATGGGATCCGCAAACCCTTGAGAGTTTCGAACTCTGGGGTGCGTGTGGAGATCTCAACCTACCCAGCCTACCTACTCACGATCCTCCTAAGCCTAGCGCGACAAGCTCAAAGAGACAAAGAGACACAATAGTTTATCCTGGTTCGGGCCACCTTGCGGTGTAATACCCTGCTCCAGCATTTTGGTGGATTGCCTCGAAGGGCTGAGGATGAACTATTACAGTGGATGAACTGGCCTCATGAGGTGAGGTGTTCTTGAGCTGGTGTGGTGTGTGTGAGTTCGACTTGTTCTTCCTCCCGTCCCCCTTCTATGGTGGTGGCTAGTCCTATTTATAATGGGCTTGGTCCTCTTCCCAAATGTTGGCAGGAAGGGATCCCACAATGGCCGGATTTGAAAGGGGACAAGTAGTACAACTTATCCTGACAAAAGTAGTCTTTCCCTACGAAAAGCCTCTGGTCGTGACGCTGTGGTGGGCTCATTGATGACCTCCATCCTGTTGTCCTGGCGGTCTTTCTCTCGTTGCACTGAAATGGAAACCTTTGGCTGATTCCTTGGGACTCCACGCCTGTGGCTTGCCTCCTTTGCACCGAAGAGGAAACCTACGCTCTGCGCCCGCCTGGCGCTCGCCTGGCCTTGGCCGTCAAGGCTCGCGTCATCTGAGCCTCGTGGTGTAGACCTTGCATAGAACTCTCCGCCCCTCGAGAGCTAGCCTGGTGAGGCCGATCCCCTCAGGAGTCTTGGCGTCGCCCTCCTCACGAGGCTTGGCCCCTCGAGAGGGTCTTGTGTTGTTGATGCTGAAGCTGGGCCGTACCAGGCCATCGATGGAGCCACGTGGTGGGCTGCAGGCAGGCAAGGCTGGATACCCCCAAATCCAAGACGCTAACAGTCACAACAGCACCGCCGGCTTAGCAGTCCAGTGTAGCTAAACCGTCTGCTAAGCAGTCCGTCGAAGCTTTAGTGTCTGCTCGGTAGTACGCCTTTCAACCATCCAGACCTTGGACCAGAAGTGCGTCAAGTACCAAGAAGTAAGCAGGCAAAAAGGGTGCACCCGTGAGGAAGAGCCCCCCGAGAGCGAAGAGGAATGAGATGTAACGCCCCGAATACGATGCGACAGGTGTCTTCTAGTTATTCGCCGTCATTGCCATGTCATTTGCTTGCGTGTTGCAATTTTCCATGTCATCATCTGCATTTCATCTGCATGTTTTTCAAAACTTGCATCTGTTTGGGTTTCCCCGGTTCTCTCTGTTGTCCGTTCTGAGCCCAGACACACTCGCACATGCCCGTGGCACCTCTCAGTTCTTGTTTTGCGAGCCGCAGAAAAACATTCTCGTAATGGGCCGAGATTTGCCGAGTGGCCTTGGTATATCACTGGTAGACCGCCCATCAAATTTCATTCCATTTGGAGGTCATTTGATGCCCCAACGGTTAACCGAGCTAACTGAAACCCCCTTTTCTCTTGCAGCCCAGCACCTCTTCACACAGCCCACCTAGCCCATCTAAACCCCCTCCACGATCTCCGCCGTTCGATCACGATCGTGTGGGCGAAAACCGCACCTCATTTGGACTCTCCTAGCTCCCTCTACCTATAAATATGCCCTCCCCCGTCCAAATCGCAGTCCAAACCCTAAAAACCTCCCTCTCGCCCGCCGGACATGTCCGCCCACCGCCGGACGCGTCCACCGCCGCCGGCCACCTCACTCCGACCAATCGGAGGCCGCCACATCAGCCCCGCCACCGACCGCAGCCAATCGCCCCCCGCCACCTGGCTCCCGTTAGCCCCGCGCCTCCTCTCTCTCCTCCAGCGCCGCCGCTACCCGCCAAGGCCCGGGGCGCGCCTACGGAGCCCATCGGGGCCCGACGCCGAGCCCGATGCGCCCGCCCGCTCCGGCCTCCCCGCCGCCGGCGTGCTCCGTTGCCGCCTCGTCCGCGCGCCTTTGCGCCTGACCCCACCACCGTCGACCTAGAGCCGGCGTGCGCCGCACCAGGTCCGCCGCACCTAGCCACCATCCTACCTCGACGGCGCCGCTACTCTCCCCCGTGTCTTCCCATGCGGCGCCGCGCCTCTCCCGCTGTCGCCTGCCGCCTCCACTTCGCGAGCTCACCGCCGCTCACCCCTGAGCTCGCCCCGGCCTCCCCTTCATCGGCCCCGCCCCAGATCTGCCGTCCACCCCTTGTCGCCGGCCTCCGCCGCCGTTGCCTCCGGTCACTGTCGCCTTCTCCGGCGAGAACTCCGGTCAGATCTGGGAGTGGGACCAGATCCACCCACTCCCCGAACCAAACGCCTCGCCCGCGCCCTGGATCCCTCCATCCCGCACCACCTCATCCACGTTTCGCGAGGGTAAAATTTTGGCCAATTCCCTTATTCATGTTATTATGTGTGCATGTTCGTGATGCCATAACTTTCTGCCCGTAGCTCCGATTCATGCATATGATAGATCGAAATGTTCATTGTGAGATGTTATTCATTTCATTCCATTGTGGTATGCTTGTTTGAGTTCAATTTGATGCCTAAATATTCGTTGCAAAACTGCTAAGTAATATAAGCTGCTGGAATCTGTTGATTGATAACATCATTTGTGCATCTCGTGAGTGCCACAACTTTGTCTCTGTTGATGCTATGATGACGATGTTGATATGCAGATGTTCTGCTCTTCGTGCTCTAAATATTGGTGTGTTTTGCATTCATGTTACTTTGCACCTTGACATATTAATCCCTGTTGCAAAAGTGCATGTTGCCGTTAACTACGGAAAACTGCTATAACTTGTTGATTTGTCATTTTGCTGCATTTTGTGTGTGCATCTTATGAGCATGATGTCTACATGTTTTAGGAGCATCTTTATGCCATATTTACAGGGGTGCAATACATCTATTTTTATATGCTCTGTAGTGAGTGAATCAAGCTTGTGAAGTGGGCCACTTGCTGTTAACTTCCTGTCAATGCTAAAACTACTATATCATGTTTCCATGTTTGCTTGATGCTACCAATTAATCCATGCATAATCTGGAGATGCTTAGTTGATATGTTTTGTTTTTTGTGCTATGCTCTATCATTACATGACTTTTTATGTCGTATATATGTCATGTAGCATATGTTTCCACTGCCATGAACATGCTTATATACTGTTCCAGTTTGTTGTTAACTTCATGATGCTATGTTGTGAGCTTGTTACTAATTAATATATGCCTCTTTTGGAGATTCTCCAATTACATGTTTTGAAGTATGCTAGGAGGAATTTGTTAAAATTCTATGGTTGCTAATTTTGGATGCCATATTCTTATGTTTAATGCTTGCAAACATGTTATCATAATGTTGCTGATTTACACTTGCTGAAACTGTTTCAACATTCAATCTTGTCATGTTGGTTCCTACTAATCCGTGAGCCATATATATATGATGACATGATGTTATTTGCCCCCTGTTATGTATAATTTGATGCCATGCCCTTGGTTGCTATGTATAGTTGCTGTAGCATCTTTGTTTCATGCCTCCAACATGCCATCATATTATCTTTGCTCATGTATATGTCACTGTGTTATAAAGTTGCATTTTGCATTGATCATATTGGTTTAATCTTGATGCCTATAAACCTGAACCTTTAATGATATTTGAAGTATGTCATTTGTATATGAAGTGCATGCCAAGTTTGTGCTCATATGATTCCCGGAGCATGTTGTTTTGATGTTTGCAAAGTGCCTACTTGCTGTTTTGGGTAGATTGTCGTTATAACTTGTTTGGAGTGGATGTGTTGCACCGTTGCTCCATCTTGACCATGCTTTATATGAAACTTGCTTAGAATTGCATGTAGTTTCATCTTCTCATGTTTCATCCATGTATTGAGAGTGTTTTCTTGATATTTGAATGCATTTTGCATCAATGCCATGTTTGACTTGTTTTGCTCATATCTTCTAGGCCGTAGCTCCGAACTAAATGAACTTTATATATAACTTGACTAGAATTCCGTGTAGATCATCTTGGTGCATTTTTGCTTGCTGTTTAACAACTTGAACATAAGGTTTATTCATTTCTGGACCAATTTTGAAATTTGCTTATGAGGACTTACCGGATTTATTATATGTTGTACCGGCCTCATTTAAACTTGCTTTGATGTGTTGTTCTTGTATGCATCATCTCTTGCCATGAGTAGCATCATATAGCCTTTGTCATGCATCATGCTTGGTTGTGCATCATGTCATGTTTATGTGCTGTGTGTTTACTGTGGTGTTTGCTCCTTTCCGGTTGTGCTTCTTGTTCCTGTTTCTATGCGATCGCGAGGATTCGTTCATCTATGCTTGGTTCGTCTTCGTCTCCTTCATGGACTCGTTCTTCTTCCTAGCGGGATTTCAGGCAAGATGACTGTTACCCTGGATCTCACTACTATCATTGCTATGCTAGTTGCTTCGTTCTATCGCTATGCTGCGCTACCTATCACTTGTTTATCAAGCCTCCCGAACTGCCAGGTCAGCCTCTAACCTTTTTTACCCTTCCTAGCGAACTGTTTCTTGGCTATGTTACCGCTTTTCTCAGCCCCTCTTATAGCGTTGTTAGTTGCAGGTGAATTCAAAGATTGCTCCATGATGGACAGGGTTATGTTGGGATATCACAATATCTCTTATTTAATTAATGCATCTATACACTTGGTAAAGGGTGGAAGGCTCGGCCTTATGCCTGGTGTTTTGTTCCACTCTTGCCACCCTAGTTTCCGTCATACCGGTTGTCGGTGTCAAAACTGGGGGATCTCGGGTAGGGGGTCCCGAACTGTGCGTCTAGGCGGATGGTAACAGGAGACGAGGGACACGATGTTTTTACCCAGGTTCGGGCCCTCTTGATGGAGGTAAAACCCTACGTCCTGCTTGATTAATATTGATGATGTGGGTTACAAGAGTAGATCTACCACGAGATCAAGGAGGCTAAACCCTAGAAGCTAGCCTATGGTATGATTGTTGTTCGTCCTATGGACTAAAGCCATCCGGTTTATATAGACACCGGAGAGGGCTAGGGTTACACAGAGTCGGTTACAATGGTAGGAGATCTACATATCCGTATCGCCAAGCTTGCCTTCCACGCCAAGGAAAGTCCCATCCGGACATGGGACGAAGTCTTCAATCTTGTATATTCATAGTCTTGGAGTCCGGCCGATGATGATAGTTCGGCTATACGGACACCCCCTAGTCCGGGACTCCCTCAGTAGCCCCTGAACCAGGCTTCAATGACGACGAGTCCGGCGCGCATGTTGTCTTCGGCATTGCAAGGCGGGTTCCTTCTCCGAATAATTTATAGAAGATTGTGAACACCAGGATAGTGTCTGACTCTGCAAAATAAATTCCACATACAACCGTAGAGAGAATAATATTACACAAGTTCAATCTGCTGACGTATTTTGTGGCATAACGTCACACCACTACCAAGCCTTCAAATTGTTTTTATTGTTCCATCTCAGCGCATTTAGCGAGGCGGTTTCCTTGGCACGTCTTGTCGAAGCAGAGATAGTGTTCCCCTTATTCCGGGATTCTCATCAATACGGACGTGGGTAACCCAACCACGCCCGTTGCCACGCCCCCTCCATCGAAGGAGGGTTCCAAACGGTCACGGGGACGGCTCTTGGTATTCTTCCTCTTTATAATGAGACCAAGGCCCGTTCTTTTTATTCAATCCTCTATCGAATCCGCCCCTCTCCCTGAGTTCCAACACCCAGGGCTCCGACTTCAAGTACCTTCGATCCTCGACAATGTCCGGTCCTGATCTACGAGGCCGCTGGATGCCCTCCTCCGTCACGGAGGAGGACGTGCTAAAGCTGAGAGATGCCATGTACTTAACCTACGAGATTTCGCATAGGCTGCCTGCCCGAGGGCAAGTTATCCCAACTCCCGAGCCTGGTGAGATCGTCGTGTTCATGTCTCACTTCCGTCGGGGTTTAGGCTTCCCGACGGATCCCTTCATGAGGGGGCTCATGTTTTACTATGGGCTGGAATTCCACGACCTGGCTCCGGAGTCCATCCTCCATATCTCATCATTCATTATTGTCTGTGAAGCCTTCCTCCGCACTACCCCTCACTTCGGCTTATGGCTCAAAACCTTCAACGTGGAGCCGAAGATGATTGAGGGGCGTCAGGAAGAGTGCGGCGGGGCGGTTATAAGCAAGAGGGCCGAAGCTCCATGGCCCAAGGGCTCTTTCCAAGAGGAGCTCGGCTTGTGGCAACAGGAGTGGTTTTATATCACCGCTCCCCGGGGCAGCAGGCAGAAGCCGCCGCCCGTTTTTCGCTCGGGCCCTCCACAGCAGCTGACGTCATGGGTCAACAAGGGGCGTGACTGGGGGCCGCCCAAAGACGTCCCCCTGTTGCAGGACCGGATTCGAGTCCTCCAAGAAAGGGAGATCAATCTGGTCGCAGTGGTGCAGGTCATGTTGATCGGGCGCCTACTGCCCTGCAAACGTCGCCCCCTCCGTCTGTGGGAATTTAATCCGGAGGGGCCGCGAGCTCTTCAACACTTCATGGGTTTGACTCCCATGGAGATGTATAAACTGTTCTTTGGATCGCAAGAGACGCATCCGGAATTGACCGAGGACGCTGGCCTAAGCTGCAATCGCGCGGATACTCAAGTAAGTAGCCCTGTGTCCGGACACACCATCCATTTATTTATCGTGAGCTTGCCTTTTAACCAGCTATCCCTGGACAGGAGTGGATAGCACAAGCACAATTGATACGGTGTCCGGCCCCCCTCCCTGAGACCACGCAGGATCCCGTGTTAATCAAAATGTTGGAGGTTGCACCTTCGAATGAGGGCGAAGGGGGGCACGGGGAAACTGTCACCTCTGCCAAGGAGGCGTTTAGTAAGGGAGGAACTGAGAGTCCCTCCTTCCAGGGGGAGAAGAGGAACGCTTCCAAAGACCCGAAGGCCAAGGCCTCAAAGCGGGGAAAGAAATCTGTACCGGAAGGTCCTGTGCCAGAAAGTGCCCCGGCCATACTGTCTCCTCGGAGGAATCAGCCCTCTAACGAGCCGTAAGTGAAAAGGGGGATTTTAATATTATCAGACACCCCTACTTAATGTATAAAGGTAACGAAGTTTTTACCTTGTAGTTCGGATCCCAGCCCATGTCAGCACAGCTCATCTTCGGGAGACCTTCGTCCAGAGATGATGGAAAGCGAAACGCCTTCATCTGCTACCCCGTCGTGCGGGGCGGACGACCCTGAGGTGTCGTCACGGAGGGTCTCCCCGAATCCGGCGGGACCGGAGAGTTCGACCATTGGAGTACGGCCGGTGGAGATGCATGATTTGCTTAAGAGGGCGTCCATCTCAGAAGATCACCGCACATTAATGGGTGATGTGATTGAGAGGATCTCGTCCGCCGAAACCAGGTTGTATGAGGCCGTCGGAATTTTACTGACGGGATTTGAGGTACGCAAAAAATGACATACCTGTTGACAGTTTTGCACATGAAGTGTGCCCTGTATAGATAGTAGCCCCCGAGACTTGGTATGCTGTCGAAAACGACAGCGTGCCTAGGATCGTAATCTCGATTATTAACTGTCGCCTTTCCCATGCAGGTGGCGGAATGTTCGGTGGCCAGCCGGACTGATGAATTTGCCGAGCTGAAGAAGCAACTCGACGCTGCAGATGCGGACATCTCGCTAGTCAATAGACGACTTGATGAGTCACAAGGTATGTGGTTGCCCCACGGTTGGTTAGTAAGGGAGCTAACCCCCATTCCTTACAAATTGTATGCTTAGATGCAGATGGTGCTGCTGCTGTGGAGGACCTTCGAGCAGAACTTGCTCGGGCCAAGGAGCAAGCCAGAAAGAGCGAGGCGGCTGCCTTGAAGGCAGCGGAAGGGCTAGAAGCCAAGAAGGTTGCTCACTGCCGAAGCAGGGAGGAGATGGCTGGAGTGGCCATGAAATTAAGAGTTGCTACCGACCGCCTGGAAGTTCTTGAAGGAGAACGCCGAGCGGAGCAAGAGGACCTGAAGAAGGCCGATGCCGAGGCCAAGGATGCCCGTAGTGCGATGCGGGCTATGAAGGAGGAACTGCGTCAGGTCGGAGACATTGTGGCTGGAAATCCCTTTATGCTGCGTAGGAAGTTCACGGATCCGAAGTATGCTCAGCTGGGCCGATTGTACGGTGCGGAGGATCCTTATTTGGACTTGGCGGCGAGTGCAACTGACGTAGTCGTGCACTTTCGAAGCCAGGAGGATCATGAAATGGAAGAGCTTTTCTGGTCTCAATTCCATAGTCCGGAGCGTCCACTTCCGTTGAGTGATCGGCTGGTTGAGTGGGCTGAGCTGAATAGATTGTCTGGACTGGCCATGACGGATGTGGTAACTCATCTGTGGCCGAAAAGGCCCAAGCCGAAGAGTTATTTTGGCTTGTTGCAGCAATTCCTTGGGGCAGTGCCGCATATTAAGGCGATGAAGCGGTCGGCATGCATTGAAGGTGCGCGGATGGCTCTCGCCCGTGGTAAAACATACTGGGCGGAGATGCATGCCACCGCTGTTGCATCCCGGGGTTCGGACAGAAGCCGATTCCCCACCGAGCATTACTTTGAGGAAGTCCTGCAGGGCGCTCATATAATAGAGTCGCAGTGCTCGAAAGATGTTATGTTTGAATGACATGTATGATTTCTAAGATCATGTTTATAATGCAATGACTTTTTATACTTGTGTGTTCAAGTATTGAACTATCTCCTGTGCGGCCGTATATGTATGTATAATCTGAAAGATGGCAGTCTTTGGCTTCAGCCCCCACGCACATGGTGCGGGGGTGTTTGCAAAAAGAAAAACGCTTTTTCACACTTAATCCTACGTCTTGGTCCTTTTAAGGAGGTGATAGCATAGCAAACTAGGCAACCGGACTATAATGCTTTATCACTTTCACTTAGCCATAGGAGCTCGAATGTGGGGCTACTATATAGCCCCTGATGGCACCGCGCTTCTCCGAACTTGGGGCACGTATGTGCCTGACCGGGAAGCGGTCCTTCGTCAAAGCGGAGGAATTCTAAACATTCCAATGGTCGATCGAGTGGTTGACCAGTCTCTCGCTATATCATGACAGTCAGTTTTTGGCTTTCTCTACTGAGGTGCTCTCCCGGCCGAACCGGGGCACAATCGCAGTAGTTCTCCTGGTGCCGCGTTAGCCGATGATACGGAACGTAAGGCAGCAAAACACAGGAGCTGGGCAAACCCAACATTTGACCAAAGACATGATTCGGAGCTGATGCATGTAAGGCCTAACTCGAGACGCCGAACACTCCCTGAGGTGTTCGGTCTTTATGATATCGGGCAGAATAAAGCCCTAAGCCCCTAGTGTCCAGGTACAGGCGGGAACTTCGGACGCGGCCGATGCCAAAACGCCAGCCTCCTCCTCGGCTCTGGTAGGAAACCGGGGGATGTGTATCAACAAGAGATAGTGAGAAAGGTTTACGCAGGGTCTTAATCTGAAAAGAATCCTTGCAACGGGTCCCTACAACACGTCTGCGCCTGTGTCTCCGTTGTGCTGTATCCTGGACGGGTGTAGCACGTGCTTCATCTGTAAAAGAGAATGACTTAGTTTCTAAGAAATATCGTGCAAAAAGTGTATCAAAATAAAATATAATTTGGAAGATGAAGAAAGTTGAGCTTTATTAGCTTTCATCGTTTATGCGTGCGGCCCCCTAAAGACAGGGGTATGCGGCTGGGAAGCCCCTTGTTAAGTTACGCCGGACTCGTCTAACCATGTCTGAGGTCTAGATGACCTGTTTTTAGGGGCTTTGACCTGCAAGGTCGGAATAATGTGTGGTTGTCTAGGCAGCCGCACATTCTCCGTGGTCAAGAGACACCTGGAGTTTTAGGAATATGCCACCTGGACCGGGCATTTTTAAGCGTAAGAGACGCGTAATGTGGTATTGCATTAAAGCGGGCGAAAGTTGCACGCCCGAGTAGTGCTTAAGGGCTACTGCTAAATGGGGCTATGGAGGGTGAGCTTTTCACGACGGAGGTTGTCGGATGAACCAAACACGACCCCTAGTGGTACAGAGCATGTAAAATTGGCTGAAAAGGCCTGGCGTCACTCCTTTGAAGGAAGTGCTTGCTATAGCGAATTTTGGTGGGTTCTATCCCCAGTCTGCGGATGGTGTCCTTGTATAGCAGGGGCCGCGCTGCGTGTTATCACGTGAAGTGAGTTCACTATTTTGACTTCTAATGGGAAAGTCTTTTGGTTTCCGGAGCGCTGCTTTTGGGTTCGTCACTTTCACTTGGTGTGTCGAGCCCTTTGTGTTCGGCCTTAAGTTGGCCGGACTGCTCGAAGACCCAACAATCTCTGTGGGTATGGTTTGCAGGCTTCCCGGAGGTACCGTGTATTTGACACAGTCTATCCAGGATCTTGTTGAGGTTGGATAGCTCGTCACTGTTATCCTTTAAGGGCAGTGTTTTGTTGTTCGGCCGAGAGCTTTTGAATCCGGCGTTGACCGCCGTACTATTTGGGCCATTCTCCTTATTCCGGCGTTGATCTTTTTTGCGTCGTGATTTCCCATTTCCATCCCTGATTTCGGATGTACTCGGGTCGCTGGTGCTGCATCTAGCCAACCAGCTGTCTTCCCCCGCACAAAAGCGTGTCATGAGACTTGTTAGTGCGGCCATTGTTCTTGGTTTTTCCTGGCCGAGGTGTCTGGCGAGCCATTCATCTCAGACGTTGTGTTTGAAAGCTGCTAAGGCATCAACGTCCGGACAGTCGACTATTTGGTTCTTTTTAGTGAGGAACCTGTTCCGGAATTTGCGTGCTGATTCTCCGGGCTGTTGAGTTATGTGACTTAAATCACTTGCATCCGAAGGCCGGACATAAGTCCCCTGAAAATTTGCTCGAAACGCATCCTCAAGCTCTTCCCAACTCCCAATCGTATTTTCTGGGAGGCTTTTAAGCCAATGCCGGGCCGGCCCTTTGAGCTTGAGGGGAAGGTATTTTATGGCATGGAGATCGTCTCCTCTTGCCATGTGTATGTGTAGGATATAATCCTCAATCCAGACTCCGGGGTCTGTTGTTCCATCGTATGCCTCTATGTTTATGGGTTTAAATCCCGCTGGAAATCCATGATCAAGTACCTCGTCGGTAAAACATAGTGGGTGTGCGGCGCCCCTGTATTTGTGTGTGCCGTTGTCTTCAAATGCTCGGCTGGTTGTGTTACTTCCTGGAGTCTTCTTTTTTGGCCCATAGATAGACCTGGCCGGGTTATCCTTTTTCTGAAGATCTTTATGCTGATCATGTGCCGGCTTGTGTGTGGCGCCCCGTGTTGCTCTTGGCCTGTCATCTGGTCGTCTATCCGGCTAGGCGGCCCCTTTCTTTTTTGACTGCGGGGGCTCGAAGGCCTCCTCGTCAAATTCGGGCAACAACTTGCGCTTCGGGTAGCTCTTTGTCTGGTGACTAGTGCCATATTTATCTGCGGTGTTGAGTACTTTGCTCCATCTTATTCTGAGTGTGTCTTCCGCTGTTTTGAGCTTCCGCTTTTGCTTCTTCAAACTTCTTGGAGTGGCGACGAGCCTGTTATGGAGATTCATATGCTCTGGTGATGTGAGATCATCTTCGCCGGGGATGGGTTGCTTGTCCGGTTCATGTCTGGCTGGCTGCTTGTTGACGTGTGCGTCGTCCACTGCTTCGCGCTGCTCTAGGGCCGGGTCCATATGGGTACCGTTTTTGTCGATGCCGGTCTTCAGGCGGCGCTTGCGTCGCTGCTTTGTTTGTCTGTTGGGGAAGTTGTCCTTCGCCACGTCCCGTTTTTCCTCATTGTCGCTTCCTTTTGGTGTGTCCACCATGCATACATTGTGGGATGGGGTGGCTTTCCTGCGCCCGTTAGGCGCTGGTTCTTGGTCGTCCCCGGTATCGTCGTCCATACCGTCGATGTCCTCGGAGTCGTAGTCTAGCCTGTCAGTTAAATCGTCGACAGCGGCTACCAAGTGGGTGGTGGGTGGGCTTTGAGTTTCTTCGTTGTCCGCATCCCAGCCGTTCTGACCACAATCTGGCCAGGTCTCTCCTGATAATGAGAGGTATTTTAGCGAACTCAAGATGTCGCCGAAAGGTGAGTGTTGAGAGACGTCCGCTGTGGTGAACTCCATGATCGGCGCCCAGTCGGATTCGATCGGGGCGGGGCGCGGGAGGTTCGGAGTCCGGCGAGGAGTCCGGCACCTTGGAGTCACGAGCTTTATGAGGGACGAAGTCAGTGTTCGGCTCTATCGCCGTAGAGGTTGCAGCCCCCGAGGCAGTGTCTAGGCATCCATCCTCGATCTGCGGGGCTGGCTCCGAATTGAAGATCGGAGTGGTTTCGAGTGCGGCCTCCAGAGTACTATCTTGCGGCAGAGCTAAATCATGCCCGACATGACAGTGCGGCACGCTCGGCTATGGCTCGAATCCGTCGAAGATCAAGTCCCCGCGGATGTCAGCCGTGAAGTCCAAATTTCCAAATCTGACCTGACGGCCCGGGGCGTAACTTTCGACTTGCTCTAGATGGCCAAGCGAATTGGCCCGCAGTGCAAAGCCGCCGAATACGAAGATCTGTCCAGGGAGGAAGGTCTCACCCTGGACGGCGTTGTTGATGATGATCGAAGAAGCCATCGAGCCTATCAGTGACGACACAGAGGAACTCTCAATGAAAGCACCAATGTCGGTGTCAAAACCGGTGGATCTCGGGTAGGGGGTCCCGAACTGTGCGTCTAGGCGGATTGTAATAGGAGACGAGGGACACGATGTTTTTACCCAGGTTCGGGCCCTCTTGATGGAGGTAAAACCCTACGTCCTGCTTCATTAATATTGATGATGTGGGTTACAAGAGTAGATCTACCACGAGATCAAGGAGGCTAAACCTTAGAAGCTAGCCTATGGTATGATTGTTGTTCGTCCTATGGACTAAAGCCATCCGGTTTATATAGACATCGGAGGGGGCTAGGGTTACATAGAGTCGGTTACAATGGTAGGAGATCTACATATCCGTATCGCCAAGCTTGCCTTCCACACCAAGGAAAGTCCCATCCGGACTCGGGACGAATTCTTCAATCTTGTATCTTCATAGTCTTGGAGTCCGGCCGATGACGATAGTTCGGCTATCCGGACACCCCCTAGTCCGGGACTCCCTCACCGGTGTTATGTTCCTTGATTTTGTGTTCCTTAAGCGGTCGGGTGTATGGGAACCCCTTGACAGTTTGCTTTGAACAAAACTCCTCCAGCAAGGCCCAACTTTGGTTTTACATTTGCCTAACAACCTAAGCCTTTTACCCTTGGGTTTCCGGAGCCCAAGGATCATCTTTATTTTAACCCCCCCAGGCCAGTGCTCCTCTGGGTGTTGGTCCGAATCGAGCAACCTGCGGGGCCACCTCGGGGAAACTTGAGGGTTGGTTTTACTCGTAGCTTGACTCATCCAGTGTGCCCTGAGAACGTGATATGTGCAGCTCCTATCAGGATTTGTTGGCACATTCGGGCGGTCTAGCTGGTCTTGTTTTACCATTGTCGAAATGTCTTGTAACCGGGATTCTGAGACTGATCGGGTCTTCCCGGGAGAAGGAATATCCTTCGTTGGTCGTGAGAGCTTATAACGGGCTAAGTTGGGACACCCCTCCAGGGTATAAACTTTCTAAAGTCGTGCCCGCGGTTATGTGGCAGATGGGAATTGGTTAATGTCCGGTTGTAGAAAACTTGACACCAGATTCGAATTAAAAAGCATCAACCTCGTGTGTAGCCGTGATTGTCTCTTTTCGGCGGAGTCCGGGAAGTGAACACGGTTTGGGTTATGTATGAACATAAGTAGTTTTAGGATCACTTCTTGATCACTTCTAGCTTCTCGACCATTGCGCTGCTTCTCTTCTCGCTCTTATATGCATATGTTGGCCACCATATATGCTTAGTCGCTGCTGCAACCTCACCACTTATCCTTTCTATACCCAGTTAAGCTTTGCTAGTCTTGATACCCACGGAAATGGGATTGCTGAGTCCTCGTGGCTCACAGTTTACTACAACATCAGTTGCAGGTATAGGTTATGCGATGATCATGACGCGATCGAGAGTGGTGTTTACTTGTTTTGGAGTTCTTCTTCTACTTCTTCTTCGATCAACGGATAGGTTCCAGGTCGGGAGCCTGGGCTAGCAGGGTGGATGTCGTTTGTGTTTCTGTTTGTGTCTCATCCGTAGTCGGAGGATGCTCTTATGTATGATGTTGTTGTATTCGTGTGGCATTGTATGCCTCTTGTATGTATTCCCAACTATTATGTAATGGTACGATGTAATGATATCCACCTTGCAATAGCGTCTCCAATATGCGCTTCTATCCTTGATGGGACCTTCGAGTTCCTTTAGGATAGGGTCGCATATTGGGCGTGACATGAGAATGATTGCCTATTACTTAAGGCACTAATCGCTCAGAACCAAATTAACAACAAGTCATTCGAATCAGAGAGTAATGTTATTTCTGACGGCATGAATGATGCACAAATAGAATTGGTTCTTGCTAAAGTTAAAGCATACGTACTTGAAGGACGCAATTATGTCCATGGCCAGCCATTTCTTGTTGGTGACTACTTTGATGAGTGCAGCTCCAATTGCCGCGAGTTACATAAATATTGCATGGATCTAATCTTAGCAGGTCAACATGTTCTGCTAGTCTACTACAACAAAGATCATTTCCAACACGATCATGGTTCCATCAGTGTGGATTTCCAGGACTTACATCTCTTCTTCAATGTCAACATGCTCGATTCCACTCTTGTTAGATGTCTGATTTTGTAAGTACTTAACAAACTCTGATCAACTTCTCCATACAAGGTTGTAAACGATAAACAGCTAACTTCATATTATTACTATCAAGGGATTGACCACACATAGAAGAAAAAGGGAGAGTGTGTATTTCATAGATCCTGTATTAGCAAATGGCACAACATTACATGGTAAGGATGAACGGGAGTGGGCCATTAACACGGTCGCCTGTATCTTCGAAAACATGTCCCATGCAAAATCATTTCTCTAGCCTTAGCATGAACGGTAAGTCAAATAAACAACCACGCATACACTGATTGTCTTTCATATTCCTACATAATTCGTAAGTTCATGTTTTCTTAATATGTAGCAATCACTGGATCTTGGTATTCATTATTCCAAACAAGAACATAGTTTACTACATGGATTCTCTTGGAGAGTCAATAAAGGCTCAGGATCTGACGCATCTTTAGCAATTCATGGATAGCTATTTAATTCTATGATGTTGAAATTAATTTGCAATCATATATGGTTCAAGAATTGATGTTGTCAAAATTCATCTTCATTTGCAGTGTGTTCGCATTGTGGAAAACTAAACCAGGAACCTGTTCAAGAGGGAACTACCTCTGTAGCACGAGATTGTTTCTCCGGAAACATAGAAAAATCCGTTATTTTCGGAAAATGCATCCGTCTGCAAATACCTTTTCTTACGCTAGTCAAATGTTCAAGCTTATAAATAAACCTCTTTCTATTTGTGTCCATAGAAAAAAATATATAAGACCGGTTATGTTGTTCCTTACGGGAAAAATACATGAATAATTCTGTACAAAAATTTTAGCGTCCTCAGCAATAAGCAGGGTCCAACCTTTGTGGATACTATGTTTGCAGACACATGATCTCCTTCTGCAAATCTACTGATAGTTGTGAAGATGCTCGCGAATTAGTACCAGTAAGTCTGTCTTAATTAATATCTTCTACTCCACTCATATGGCACATTCTGATCTTAAAAATACTGCAACTCATCTAAGAATCGAGGACCCCTGAACCGCTCCCCGCTGGTGAATTACTGATGGTTCGGAGATTTATCAGGAACTTCTTCATGAATCACTACATCAATCCCACTAATGATAATTAAGATTTCAGCATGCCTTCTCCTGAAACGTTGAGTAAGAGTTAGCCGCTAAACATATATGCTTGGATCCATTGTTTTACATGTGATGAGGTCTTCGTATTTCGTACACTTTGATTTATTATGTAATGCATATATATGTCGACAAATCATTGGAATTTAGCTAGCATTTGTTCAACTACAATTGTTGCAAAAGTTGACGAATGTTCTTCCTGTGGACACTATTTGTTCAATTGCATATTGTGGCGAATTTGCTTTTTGCCTGCCGATTCAAATGGGATATTTTTGCTTTAACCTGGCAATTGCTATGCACATGGTTCAACTAAATGAGTGTGCGCAATCCACATCGGAAAGCATATATCAATCATAGCAGAACCATCGGTGATACACAGTAGATCGCGATGATTTGCAGCACTACTACGTGTTCGTAGGGGCTCCGGAACCATTTGTGATACCATATCATCACACACCATAGCTCAGAGTAAACCATTCTCAATGTAGCCAGTCGTAAATTTTTTAGGAAATGTGTGGGATCCCAAACCAAAAGCACATGTCCTTCATACCGCAACCGTTGGTGATACACAACAAATCACAAACGATCGCAACACTTATATGTGTGCGAAGGGGCTCTTGAACCATTTGTGATAGAAAATTATCGCACACGGTAATGGTTCAAAAACATGTGCGATGGAGTCATGCATGGAAAACGAGTTCCGCAGAAAACTCGTTTGCGATGGGGCACATATCCCACACAGTTCATATGTTGGCCCATGTGCCTTAGATACTATTTCCCAAACGGTTCAGTATGAAACACCCTTTGGTTTCACTACATCATTAAAAATGTTTAATTACCGATCCCACATGTGCGACATAATTTGGTGTGTGTTGCATCGCATATGATTACATTTGGCAAGGCCTATGCATGATGGCTCCCTATCCCCGACGGTTTTTGGGTCATGTGGGAAGGACCCCCCTATTGCACGCACTCACTAGGGGACAATTTTAAATTTCATCATGGAAATGGGTTAAAACCGTTTGTATAGCAGCTCGTTGTACCGGTGATCCCTTGGCACTTGAAGATCTCCTGCTCCACCGCCTCGAGCTTGGCCTCTGTGACGCCCTCGATTTAGTCGTACACTAATCATACACACAAATGTGTACGATCAAGATCAAGGACTCACGGGAAGATATCACAACACAACTCTAGACACAAATTAAAATAACACAAGCTTTATATTAGAAGCCAGGGGCCTCGAGGGCTCCAATACATAAGCTCGACTACAAACCAGTCAGCGGAAGCCACAATATCTGAGTACAAACATGAGTTAAACATGTTTGCCTTAAGAAGGCTAGCACAAAAGCAACATCGATCGAAAAGGCAAGGCCTCCTACCTGGGAGCCTCCTAACTACTCCTGGTCATCAACGGTCTCCATCACGTGGTAGTAGGTGCCCTCGGGGTAGTAGCAGTCGTCAAAGGTGGCATCTGGCTCCTGGGCTCCGACATCTGGTTGCATCAACCGGAAAGAAGGAGAAAGGGGAAAAGGGGAAGCAAAGCAGCCATGAGTACTCATCCAAAGTACTCGCTAGCAAGGATCAACACTACATATGCAACATTATCAAAGGAAGACTGTATATGTGGGCTGGGCTGCGGAAATGCCAGAATAGAGAGAAGGCCTAGTCCTATCGAAGACTAGCATCTTCTGGAAACCACCATCTTGTAGCAAACATGAGAGATTAGAGTAGCATAAAGTAAACTAGTAGTAGTGTTATCAACCTCGGCCAGAGATCCTTTCTCGACTCCCTGCGAGAAAGAAATCCCAGAGCCATACTATCCATTTCTCATCACAAACCAATTCTCATCACAAGTATCCAGTTCTAGTTGTATCGATCGGGATACAACTCCAAGTGTCCGTTAGCGTAGGACAGGCTATCGATAGATGTGTTCTTCCATGCAGGGGTGCACCAACTTACTCACAACGCTCGATTAACTCCGGTCGGACACACTTTCATGGGTCATGCCTGGCCTCGGCCAAACAATACGCCGCAACCCGACCTAGGCTTAATAGAGAGGTCAGCACGCCGGACTAAACCTATGCCCTCAGGGGTCATGGGCCATCTCCCCGGGAACTCCTGCATGTTGCGTATGCGGCCGGTGAGCAGACCTAGCTACCTCCTTAAAAAAGGCAGGAGCTTACCAGTCCAACCCGGCGCGCGCCGCTCAGTCGCTAACGTCTATTAAGATTCGGCTGATGTATACAACACAGAACGCCCATACTATGCCCACGTGATGTGCTATCAAGCCAGAGGCCCCTCGGATCAAATATCCAAATCATAGTGGATTAGGAATGCGCGGTAATAAGCAAAGACTCATGAAAGATGTGACCCCGTTGCCCCGTCTCGAGGTCTTGCGGCAAGGGCTAAGAATGCCCGGCCACGCCTTGTAATTATCTCACGGGCACCTTCCAGGTCAACCCGACTCCACATCACTAGCAATTATGCTCGCGCGGGTACCCCTCAGGGTCGATCCGTCTTTAGTAACATGGTTCAGTGTAAAGTCATAGTAATCATAGTAACTGTGTGTCTAAATATCAAGGGGAAAACCTGAGGAATCACCCCCGGTGAATTCCACTCAATGTACTCATCAAGGTGAATGTAAGAGGAATCACTCCCGAGATTCACACTTGAGGGGTTGCACGACTGAGTCATATCGGAAGTGGTTAAGGCGGAATCACCCTCGATGACCACGACCGAATAGCTACACTACAGGGTTAACATTAGAAGTGCTGCAGAGGTCTCACCCTCGGCACTCGATAGTAACCCAGCCGTGTCGAGCAACTAAGGGGAAAGTGATGTGCGGTGCCGGGGCCTGGTCTTCGATCCCGTTGATCGGGTATTTGATGATGAAGTAGGGGCAACAAGGACAAGGTGGGGGTCACTGAAGGATCACTAACCAACCTATATTAAGCAGTTTAGGATAAGCAGGTAAGGTACAACAACCGATACAAAAGCAGGCTATGCATCAGAATAGGAGCAATCAATAACAATATCAAAATCTAATGCAAGCATGAAAGAATGGAATGGGCGATATCGGGATGATAAAAGGGGGGGCTTGCCTGGTTGCTCTCGCAAGGAGGGGTCGTCGTCGACATAGTCGATCACAGGGGCAGCATCGGTCTCGGGGTCTACCGGAGAGAAGAGGGGAAGAAACAGTAAATATAAAGCAAACATAGCATCACAAAGCATAACGTGGCAATAAGCTATGTCGGGTGTGACCTAACGTATGGCTACACAATATAGGTGAAGGGGGAATTCAACCGGGAATGTTTTCCCGGTTCTAGACTTGTGTCAGACAGATGACCGGAGAGGGAAAGTTCCATGTTCAGATAGTTTTAAATGGACCACGTGTTCGGATTCGTCTCGTCATTCTGAGCAACTTTCATATAGAAAACATTTTCATCCGAGTTACGGTTTATTTTCTATGATTATTCAAAGATTAAAGCATTTTCAGAAACTATTTACAATAACAGAAAAGGAATATTGCATCAGCATGACGTCATGGTGACGTCAACAGTCAACAGGACGGCTGACCGGTCAAAACTGACATGGGGGACCCACCTGTCATAGACAGTGGGTTAAAGAGAGTTTAAACTAATCTAAATTTAGTTAGTAAAACTACTGGGGCCACCTGTCAGTGTCTAATTAACTAAACTAATTAGTTTTAATTATTAAAATGTTTTAATTAGAGGAGTAAGCAGTGGGACCCGCACGTCAGTGGCTGGGGCCTGCCCAGTCAGCACGGTTGACTAGGGGCCCCACTGGAAGTGACCCAGGGGGTGGCCCCATGTGTGCCAGCTCAGCGGGCCGGCTGCTGAATGCCGGCGAGCACGATAACGCGGAGGAGGGCACCCGGCCTCGTCGGGATTCGTCTATAGGGGGTCTCGGGGGCTGGGGTTAGGCGCGTTCGAACGGGGAGTGAGCGGCGCAGCTGCTGCTGGTGGTGGTTTTGCCAGAAACAGCCGGAGATGGCAATAGTGAGCGGACGTCGGAGTTCGAGCATCGATGGTTTTGGCACTGCGGGGAACAGCTGAGGGCGTTCTTGGGCTCTACGAGACACTGACAATGCGGATCATCCAATGGTGCCACCCACGTAAACCGAAGTGGTCGGGGTTGACCGCCACGATGACGGCAGGCGGCTGCCGGAGTGGGAACTCGACGGGACCGGTGCTAGGGACTACTAGAGGGAGAGAGGGAGGGCGCCTCAGGCATGGTGGGTCACAGTGAAGCCGTAGGGGATGGCAGTGGGCTCGAGGGAGGTCGGGGTGGTGCTGGGGGCGACGAATCGCCGATGAGCGGTGGGTTGGACCGTTGGGGAAGACGGGACGATGGCGACGCTAATGGGGCTTCCCCGGCTCATTCCGTTGAGGTAGTCGATGAAGGCATCGACGGCGAGCCTCCTAGACCAGTTGGCGAGGCGCGGGGTGGGCGGTGGCCGTGGCTACAGTACAACCATGGCGACGGAGGCACTCGGTTGAGGAGGGGAGGGGATCTGGAGAGCGAGGGAGAGAGCGGAGAGGGCGAGGGGAGTGGGTGGAGGTAGGTTGGGAAGAACCCGAGGAACCGGAGGGGGGGCTCTTATCCACCCGCGGCGTTGCCGGTGAGGTGGTCGGGCGGCGACGAGCAGCTGTAGCGGCACGCACCGAGGGAACAGGATGGAGGGGAGAGCGACCGGGGAGGGGGCGTGGGCTGGCCTAGCAGCGCCAGCTAGCGCGGGTGGGCCGAAGCCCAAGTGGGGCAGGGGCTTTCTCTCCCCTCTGCTTTTTCCTTTTCTCCTTTTCTTTTCTTTTCTGTTTTTTTGCAGCTTTTGCATTTGCTTTTAGCCACTATTGACTTTGCAAAATTATGCCACTGGCCAAAACAATTTCAAATAATTATTGGGCACTGCCAAAAAAAGATTGTGAGGCTTTAGAAATAGTTTGCCATTTTTATAAATTAAAAAGGCATTTAATTTATTGCTTAGGTCACTGTTTTAAGTAGTTTAGACCACTCAAATACTTTGCAAAAATGTTGGTTCACAACCAATATTACTTGTGGATTATTTGGCGCATGATGAACATTTTAGTTTTCATGTTTGAGCAATGTTGAATTTCACTCAGAAATTGAAATGGAATTCAACTGGAATTTGAAAATGGAATATTGATTAAATTGACTAAGCACAGTTATAGCAAAATCATTAGCTTGATCTAAGGGATTACTGTAGCATCATTACACCGGGGTATTACAACTCTCCTCCTCTAAAAGAAATTCTCGTCCCGATAATTAAGAGGTAGAAGGGAACAGGTAGGGGTATTCAGCCTAGAGGTTATCTTTGCGTTCCCAAGTGGCTTCATCTTTAGTATGATTCGACCATTGCACCTTGACGAACTTGGTAACCTTGTGGCGGGTTCGACGTTCAGCTTCTTCAACAATGCGGATCGGATGCTCTTTGTATGTGAGATCATCTTGAACTTCAATCAATTCCGGATCCACTTCATGTTCCGGATCCTTGAAGCATCGACGAAGTTGCGATACGTGGAAGACGTCATGGACGTGAGAGAACTGAGGTGGGAACTCCAATTGATAAGCCACCAGTCCACGACGGGCGAGGATGCGGAAGGGACCAATGTAGCGCGGAGCTAGCTTGCCCTTGACTCCAAATCGATGAGTAGCTCTCAAAGGAGTGACATGAAGATAAGCTTGTTCACCAGGTTGATAAGTTGAACCGTAGTCTTTCCGGTCATAGTTGCTCTTCTAGCGGGACTGGGCCGCCTTGAGATTATCCCGGACAATGTGAACCTGCTCTTCAACTTGTTGAATAATGTCTGGATAAATGAGCGTCCGTTCCCCAATTTCTGACCAATTCAGAGGGGTTCGGCACCTACGTCCATAAAGCACTTGAAAGGGCGCCAGTTTCAAGAAGGCTTGATAACTATTGTTATAAGAGAACTCCGCATAGGGAGAGATTCTTCCCACTTCTTACCGAAACAAATAACACAATCCTGAAGCATGTCTTCAAGAATTTGATTGACTCGCTCGACTTGGCCTCGGGATTGGGGATGATAAGCAGTGCTCCAGGTAATATGAGTTCCCACTGCCTCTGGGAAACTATCCCAGAACTTCGAAGTGAATATACTGCCGCAGTCTGAACTGATCTCCTTCAGAATGCCATGGAGTGACACAATTCTGGAGATATATGATAACCCACAAGTATAGGGGATCGCAACAGTTTTCGAGGGTAGAGTATTCAACCCAAATTTATTGATTCGACACAAGGGGAGCCAAAGAATATTCTCAAGTATTAGCAGCTGAGTTGTCAATTCAACCACACCTGGAAACTTAGTATCTGCAGCAAAGTGTTTAGTAGCAAAGTAATATGATAGTGGTGGTAACGGTAACAAAAGTAAAGACAACAAAAGTAATGTTTTTGGTATTTTGTAGTGATTTCACAGTAGCAACCGAAAAGTAAATAAGCGAGAACTAGTATATGGGAAAACTCGTAGGCACCGAATTAGTGATGGATAATTATGCCGGATGCGATTCGTCATGTAACAGTCATAACATAGGGTGACACAGAACTAGCTCCAGTTCATCAATGTAATGTAGGCATGTATTCCGTATATAGTCATATGTGCTTATGGAAAAGAACTCGCATGCCATCTTTTGTCCTACCCTCCCGTGGCAGCGGGGTCCTATTCGAAACTAAGGGATATTAAGGCCTCCTTTTAATAGAGAACCGGAACAAAGCATTAGCACATAGTGAATACATGAACTTCTCAAACTATGGTCATCACCGGGAGTGGTCCCGATTATTCTCACTTCGGGGTTGCCGGATCATAACACATAGTAGGTAACTATAGACTTGCAAGATAGGATCAAGAACACACATATATTCAAGAAAACATAATAAGTTCAGATCTAAAATCGTGGCACTCAGGCCCTAGTGACAAGCATTAAGCATAGCAAAGTCATAGCAACATCAATCTCAGAACATAGTGGATACTAGGGATCAAACCCTAACAAAACTAACTCGATTACATGATAAATCTCATCCAACCCATCACCGTCCAGCAAGCCTACGATGGAATTACTCACGCACGGCGGTGAGCATCATGAAATTGGTGATGGAGGATGGTTGATGATGACGATGGCGAGGAATCCCCCTCTCCGGAGCCCTAAACGGACTCCAGATCAGCCCTCTCGTGAGAGATTAGGGCTTGGCGGCGGTTCCGTATCGTAAAACGCGATGATTTCTTCTCTCTGATTTTTTCTCCCTGAAAGCCAATATATGGAGTTGGAGTTGGCGTCGGAGGGCCACCAGGGGGCCCACGAGGTAGGGGGCGCGCCCAGGGGGGGCACCCTCGTGAGCAGGGTGTGGGCCCCCTGGTCTTCATCTTTGGCGAGGATTTTTTATTATTTTTTCTAAGGTGTTCCGTGGAGTTTCAGGTCATTCCGAGAACTTTTATTTTCTGCACATAAAACAACACCATGGCAATTATGCTGAAAACAGCGTCAGTCCGGGTTAGTTCCATTCAAATCATACAAGTTAGAGTCCAAAACAAGGGAAAAAGTGTTTGGAAAAGTAGATACGACGGAGACGCATCAATATACAATTTTGCTAAATAACTAGCAGTGATAGTCTCCTAGACTGGCAGAAAGTGAGCAACCTTCGAGAATTGGTCGATGACAACAAAGATAACATCGTTACCTTTCTGAGACTTGGGAAGGACAGTGACGAAGTCCATCTGAATCTTATCCCACTTCCATTCAGGAATCGGAAGCGGTTGTAGAAATCTAGCCGGTTTCTGATGTTCTGCTTTGACGCGACGACAAACGTCACATTCTTCAATATATCGAGCAATGGCTTGCTTCATCTTAGACCACCAATACTTCTGACGAATGTCTAGATACATCTTGGTACTTCCCGGAGGAATAGAGAGGGGTGTCATGCGCTTCTTTCATCACCTTCTCTGTCATAAGCTCGAACCAGGGTATTACAATACGATCTCTGAAGTATAAGGTCCCATCTTTAGCAAGCGAGAAATCTTTGGATTTCTCTAAGGCAAGATCCTTTTTCATCAAATCAACGTGAGCATCTTTGGCTTGAGCAGACTTAATTGCTTTCAGCAGAGTTGGTTCCAGGACAAGGTTATTCAGAGAACCCTGTGGAACTAGTTGGAGGTTCAGCTTGCATAGCTCTTCATAAAGGCGGGGTTGAGCTTTGAAAACCTTGTGATTGTTGCAATAAGACTTACGGCTCCAGGCATCGGCCATTACATTAGCCTTACCAGGGGTATAGGCTATACCGTAGTTGTAGTCAGCAATAGCTTCCATCCATCGCTGCTGACGGAGGTTCAGATCTGGCTGGGTAAACAGGTACTTCAGACTCTGATGACCGGTGAAGATCTAGCAACGATTAATGAGAAGGTACTTTCGCCATAGCTTTAGTGGAAAGATAACCACAGCAAGCTCGAGGTCGTGAACTGGGTAGTTCTCTTTGTGAGGACGCACTTGACCGGAGGCATAAGCAATCACCCTGCGCTCTTGCATTAGGACACAGCCTAATCCTTGACGTGAAGCGTCGCAATAGATGACGAAGTCCTTGCGAGAATCAAGGGGAGCAAGCACTGGGGTAGAAGTCTGCTTGCCCTTGAGTGCCTGGAAACTTTCCTGACACTTTCAGTCCAATCAAACTTAACACCTTTGTGTAGCAGATTGGTCAGTGGCTTGGCGATCTTGGAGAAGTTCTCGACAAAGCGGCGACAATAGCTGGCCAGTCCGAGAAAGCTTCTGACTTGCTTGACAGTCTTCGGAGGGGTCCAGTCAAGAATAGCCTGAACGCGCTCTGGGTTGACGGCAATACCATCCTTGGAGATGACATGACCAAGGTAGGTGACTTCGGGTAACCAGAATTCACACTTGGAATACTTGGCATAAAGTTGATGCTCTCGAAGCTTTTCCAGAACAAGACGAAGATGTTCAGCATGTTCTTCTTTATTCTTCGAATATACCAAAATATCATCCAGATAGACTACAACGAACTTGTCGAGGTAATCCATGAATATGTAGTTCATCAGACGAGAGAATGTGGCTGGAGCATTGGTCAAGCCAAAAGACATAATTGTGTACTCATAAGAACCATAACGAGTGAAGAATGCGGTCTTTGGAATATCCTCTTCACGAACACGGATCTGGTGGTAACCCAACCTCAAGTCGATTTAAGACAATATCGATGAACCAGCCAGTTGATCATACAGATCATTGATCCGAGGAAGGGGATATTTGTTCTGAATTGTAGCTTGGTTGATAGGACGATAGTCTTGGACCAAACGGTTCATTCTATCCTTCTTCTTGACGAAGAGAGAAGGTGCTCCCCAAGCAGAGGAACTTGGACGAATGAAACCCTTGCGAAGAGATTTGTTGATTTCCTCCTTAAGTTCAAGGAGTTCATGAGGTGGCATCTTGTAGGGTCGTTTGGCAATAGGAACGGTGCCTGGTTTCAAGTCAATGACGAACTCGATAGGCCGGGCAGGGGGTATTCCTGGTAGTTCTTCTGGAAAGACGTCTTGGAAGTCGCGAAAGACTGGAATATTTTCAATTCCCTCAAGAGGTGCTGCATTCAACACATTCAAAGCATAAAGTCATGCTTCAGCATTTTGGACGATCTGAGCATGGTAGCTTACTATCTCATCGGAAGGATGTAGGAGATGAACGACTCCCAGAATGAGGTCAATATTAGAAGAATCAAGAATAATGGGAGAAACATGAAATTCCAACCCTTCAATTTCAACGGGGACGTCGCGACCAATCATGGTAGTTCGACACTAACCCGCAGGGGTGCGTACCACTATAGGAGTGTTCATGGGCTCGCATCGAATTTCATGTGCGTAAGCAAAATTTTCTGACATGAATGAATGCGATGCTCCTGCATCGAATAAAATAGAAGCCAGTACTGAATTATCAAGAAGAGTACCCATCACAGTGGCAGGCTGGTCTTGAGCTTCATTCAGATCAACATGATTAGCCTGACCACGACCATAAGGTGTGGCATTGTTGTTATGGGGCTGATTTTTACGGTTAGTTGAAGGCAGAGCCAGCTAGCTCTTTTTCTGATTGCACTCTTTAGCACGGTGACCTGGACGGCCACACCTGAAGCACAATTCATCATTGGGGTTGGGAGGAGGAGCTTGCACTACAAAAAAATGCACTTCCATGATGATACGTGTTTGTCACAGTAGGTCGCATTTTTTGTCATGCATGTACATCCATGACGATTTTATGATAGAATCAAGATAGTCATACATGTGCTGTCGTAGAAGTGTTCCATGACATTACCAAAATTATCATCACGGAAGTGTCCACTTCCATGACGATAAATCATGTGTCACAGAAGAGCTTTCGTCAAGGGTGACCGACATGTGGCATCCACCATAACGGAACGCCGTTAAGCTATCGGGTCAGGTTTTGGATCCGATAACCCGTTAACAGCCCCGACCAATGGGGATTTTCCACGTGTAAAATCATCATTGGCTGGAGGAAACACGTGTCGGCTCATCGTTGGGACAAATGTCATCCACTCATTGGACAGAAGGCGCCTATGATACGTCAACACATGGCATGGTCCAACAGAGGCCCATTCCTGTGAAAAGGCCGGCCCATTTGACTTGGTCAAAAGGTGGTGGGTCGGCCCATGGAAAGCCTCTTAATGGCCTGTTCGCATATAGCCCATTTACAGCCCGCTAACCCAAGGCCCGTTACGCCCTATCCGAATTAGGCCCAGTAGCGTCATCTGGGCCATCCAATATGATTCCAACCCATTTTCACTTCTGGCCCATGTATGGCCGATGACGTCTTTCGGCCCATATGAGTCCCTATGTAAGTCTTGGCCTATTAACGGCCCGTGGTGAAACTGGCCCGCAATGAACAGTGTATCACTTTACACCCATTAACGGCCCATGGTGAAACTGGCCCGTAATGAACAGTGTATCACTTTTACCCATTAAGGGCTGTTATTCAGTTGGGCCGTTTCCAGCAAATGTTATCTTTCAGCCTTCTCAGAGCCCATTTATTCTTGGGCTCATTTCTAGCATTCATTTACTTACGGTCCGTTACTGTCATTTTCTGCTTGTGGGCCAAATTCAGCCTGTGGTTACAGTGGGCCCGTTTGTGGTCCGTTAATACGTTGGGCCATTTTCACAGAGTCATCAAATACGGCCTATTAATGATGGCCGTTATGGTCATACGGCTCGTATAAGGCCCATTGATGATACGACCCGTAGAAGGCCCATTGTTTCTACGGCCTGTAGAAGGCCCATTGTTTCTATGGCCTATAGAAGGCCTACTGTTTCTACGGCCCGTAGAAGGCCCATTGTTTCTACGGCCCGTAGGAGGCCCAGTGTCACTACAGTAAATATTAGCCCATGGTTATTGTGGCCTAGTTTTAAAAAATAGGTTATTGCAGCAACTAGCAAACCGCGGAAAAAGAACTGCACTGACTACAAGCAAACAAATAAACAAGACAACAAGGAAATAAATAAGCAAGCAACTTATGCTAGGCTATCACGGCTATTACACATATTACATCTACTAGGCATCAAAGTTCGCCACCAGTGCAAATATAGGGAACAAAGTAGCATATCATATACACTAGTTGTCAAAGTTGGCGACCAACGCAAATAAACACCGTAGCAAAACAAATCCTGAACTGAAACCACTTCATAAGATCTCAAGAAACAATATCCTGGGTACCCATAATGCTGACAAGATGCTTAGCAAGCTTATTAACTTTCTCTTGTTTGGCGCTTAAATCCTCCAGCGCTTGCTATTGCACTAGAAAATATGCATCTGAATTCTGCAGGGACTTCCTTAGTCCTTCAGCTTCCTGTCGCAGCACATCTGATTGATGTCTTTCAACTTGAAGTCGAGACTCAAGAAGATGAACTGATTCAGGCAGCGAGTTCGAAGTGCTTGTGCCAGCAGTAGTGGCCAGTAACTCGAACACTACATCAAGACAAGACTTTTGGGTTCCCTCACTGTCATCAAGATAGTTTTTATCAGCTTTCTTGGAGACCAACAGGGATGTCTCACTATCTTGAACCTTATCTGCATTACTTCCTTTACCATTGGATAACGCGGTACTGTTCTCCAATATTTTGTCTGCATTCTAAAAGAGAAACAAGCAGACACATCACATGTTTACCATGTTGTATATGAAACTCATTTTGGTAAATGAGTTCAGTAGTAAAGTGGACATGATAAGAGCGTGAAACAAACATATATCTATGTACCATGGTCACTTTATGGTCTATATCATTCTAGTTTTTGTTGCCAAATCAAGATAGAAACACAGTTCAAATAATATTTGTTCAAGACAAAGCAGAATAGACAGAATATAAGTGTGGGTAACTATAGAGCAATAACAACACTTGTAATGTGCATGACATGAGAACATAACTGTTTATTCAATTGAAACTGAAATCAACATAGAGCAGGTTACAACAGCAAACCAGTTAAAGAAACAGGATTAAAACATACCTGTTGCACCATTGGAGTTTCAATTCCATCCTTCAAATTTGAAAATAGTTGGTATGAGTAAATACAGTAATGCAAGAGCAAAGGAGTATGAACCATAGCTACAGAACCTGATGTAACGCCCCGGATCCGATGCGCCAGGTGTCTGCCAGTTATTCGCCTTAGCTGCCATGTCATTTTCTTGCGTGTTGCATTTTGCCATGTCATCATCTGCATATCATCCGCATGTTTTTCAAAACTTGCATCCGTTCGGGTTCTCCTGGTTCTCTCCGTTGTCCGTTCGGAGTCTGGACCTCTCGCGCACGTCCGTCGCCCCTCTCAGACCTTGTTTTCGTGTGCGGGTGTTAAACTTTTTTGGAATGGCCCGAGGTTTTCCAACCGGCCTTGGTATAGCACCGGTAGACCGCCTGTCAAGTTTCGTGCAATTTGGAGGTCGTTTGATACTCCAACGGTTAACCGGGTAACCGTAGAAACCCTCTTTGAGTTGTAGCCCAACACCCCTCCAAACTGGCCCAAAACCCATCTAAGTCACTTCCATGCTCTCGGTCGTTCGATCACGATCGTGTGGGCAAAAACCGTGCCTCATTTGGACTCTCCTAGCTCCATCTATATATAAAAACGTCTTCCCCCCTCCATTTTCGGATCAATTTCTCCCCGAAACCCTAGCCCCACTCCTCTCTCCCGCCAAACATGTCCAATCTAGACCGGACATGTCCGCCGCCGCTCCTCGCGCCTATCCGGAGTCGTCACGTGGCGCTCCACCGCCGTCCGCCGCAGTGGCCCGCCAGGCCCATCGCGGGCCCGCCCGAGCCCGCGCGCCGCCGCCGCCTGGCCCGCCCGCCGCCGTCCGCTGCCTGGTCTCGCCTCCGGCCGCCCGCGCCCACCGGAGGTCCGCGCCGCCGCCTGCCGGCCTCGCCTCGCCTCGCCTCGCCGGGCGACACCGCGGCGCCCGCCTCCGCCGCTCGCCGGCCCCTTTGCCGCCCGGAGCTCGCCGGCTCCCTCCACCGCGCCGCCCCGGCCAGATCGGGCCGCGGGAAGGCCGGGTCCGCCGCCCCCTCACCGGCCCCCTCCTCTTCGGCGAACCTCGTCGTCCGATCCCGGCCCGCCTCGATCCGCCCCGGATCTGGATCTGGTAGACCGAAGGTTGACCCCGTTTTCCACTAAGTCCCGAAATTGTTGCATATTATCATGCCATGTTCATAGCATCATAACTCTGCATCCGTAGCTCCGTTTCGTGCGTGTAATATGTCGATTTGTTCAATGAGAGATGATATTCATTTTGTTCCATTGCACCATGTTCATGTGAGGTCATCTTGATGCCTGAATCGTCGATGCAAGAGTGCTATGTGATATTAACTTTGTCTGGTAACAGAACTTGATGATTTGTCATTTTTGTTGCATTTGATGTGTGCATCCTATGAGGTTGATGTCTACATGTGTTTTGTAATACATCATGCCATATTTACAGGGGTGTATGCCATGTATTTTTGTGATCAATGTGGCGACTAGAAGAAGCATGCAAACTAGGCTTCGTGATGTTGCTGATTTCAGTCCCTGTTCTGCTGTTATTTTTATGCCATGTAAACTTGATGCTACAGAGAGATCCAATTATATTTTGAGATACTTCAGTAAGGATGTTTTGAACATATGGTTGTTCTCTATCCATTCATGGCCCTGTTTGCAATTATGGAGTAGTCTAGAATGTAATTTTCTTGCTCTACTTGTGCTATAAAATGTTTCCTGGCAGATTGTTTACATGTTATTCTATTTTGCCAAGGTTGTTGTAGTTGATCCTTGCATGCTATGAATTTGTTCTTGCCTTGGTTAGTTTCATAAACATGTCTTCTTGTTGATGCTAAGCTTATCTTGTCATGCAATGATTTGTGGTGAGTGAATCGAGCTCGTGAAGTAGTGTACTTGCTGTTGCTGTTTTGCTAGGCTAAATCTGTTATTTTGTGATGCTATGTAAACCTGCTGCCACAAGTCATTCTATGCATAATCTGGAGATGTTCACTAAGGATGTTTTGTTATACATGTCATGCTCTATCCATACATGCCTCTGGTTGCATTTATAGCTTGCTGTAACTTGTTGTATTCTTGATCCAAAGTTGCTAAATAATGTCGCTGTCAGCCTGTTAGCATTAAGTTCAGTTTTGCCATGTGTTTCGCTAGTGTTCCATGCACCCTATGCACTTGCTCTTGCCATTCTTAGCTTCATAAACATGTCTTCTTACTGTTGGTTGCCTTGTCATGCCATGTATTGCTCTGTGGTGAGTGGTACAAGCTCACCAATATGCCTACTTATTGTTGTTCCTGCCATGTATGAATCTGTCATATAACTTGCCATGTTTACATGGGTGCCATCATATCTTCTGATAATTTTTGGCTCATGGTCAGTAAGGGACTTTTGTTCTATGCAATTAGTAGGTTCTTGCCATGCCTTTGTTTGCCAGGATAAGTTCCTGTAACATGTTGTTTGATAGCTCTAAACATTGCAACATGATGTTATTTTCTGCTAAGCCTGAATATGTTATTATTTGCAATCTTGCCATGTGTGTTTGAGCATGTTCTAGTGATTTCTGGAGATAGCTCAGTGTTCATGTTTTGTTATGCTTTACCTGTATATCATGACCATGCCTTTCGTTTTCATATTGTGGTGTTGTAGCATGTTGTTTTGATGCTTGCAATATGCCTAGTTGCTGTTTTGGACAGATTGTTGTTATGTCTTGTTTGGAGTGTATGTGTTGCACCGTTGCTCCGTTTTGAGTGTGCTCTTTATGAAACTTGCTTAGTTTTTGCATGTAGTTTCATATTATCATGTTGCATCCATGTTTTGAGGTGTTTTCTTGATGTTTGTATGCATTTTGCATCAATGCCATGCTTAACTTGTTTTGCTCATATCTTCAGGCCTTAGCTCCAAATCTAGTGAAATTTATATGTAATTTGACTAGAATCTCGTGCAGATCATCTTAGTGCATTTTAACTTGCTGTTTAATAACTTGAACATAAGGTTATTCAGATCTGGACCAATTTCAAAACATGCATATGAGGACTTACCGGAATTGTTATATGTTGTTCCCGGCCTCATTTAAACTTGCCTTGATGTCTTTCTCTTGTTTGCATCATCTCTTGCCATGAGTAGCTTCATGTAGTCTTGTCTTGCATCATACTTGGTTGAGCATCATGCCTTGTTCTTGTGTGGTGTGTTTACCATGTTGTGTGCTTCTCTCGATAGTTCCCGTTTCATTGCGATCGTGAGGATTCGTTCGCCTACGCTTGGTTCGTCTTCATGGCTTCATCTTCTTCATGGACTCGTTCTTCTTCCTTGCGGGATTTCAAGCAAGATGACCATCACCTTGGATCTCATTATTATCATTGCTATGCTAGTTGCTTCGTTCTATCGCTATGCTGCACTACCTATCACATGTTTATCAAGCCTCCCAATTGCCATGTCAGCCTCTAACCTTTTCACCCTTCCCAGAAAACTATTGCTTATCTATGTTACCGGTTTTGCTCAGCCCCTGTTATAGCGTTTTTAGTTGCAGGTGAAGTTGAAGATTGCTCCATGGTGGACAGGATTATGTTTGGGATATCACAATATCTCTTATATTATCATTAATGCATCTATATACTTGGTAAAGGGTGGAAGACTCGGCCTTATGCCTGGTGCTTTGTTCCACTCTTGTCGCCCTAGTTTCTGTCATACCGGTGTTATGTTCCCGGATTTTGCGTCCCTAACGCAGTTGGGTGATATATGGGACCCCTTGACAGTTGGCTTTGAATAAAACTCCTCCAGCAAGGCCTCACCTAGCCTTTTTCCCTTGGGAGTCGCGCTCTCGAGGGTCATATATATTTACCCCCCCCCCCGGGCCAGTGCTCGTCGTGAGTGTTAGTCCAACCTGTCAGCCGCCGGTGGCCACCAGGGGCAACTCTGGGCTGGCCTACCGGAAGTTTGGACAATCCGGTGTGCCCTGAGAACGAGATATGTGCAGATCCTATCAGGATTTGTCGGCACATTCGGGCGGCTTTGCTAGTCTTGTTTTACCATCGTCAAAATGTCTTGTAAACCGGGATTTCGAGTCTGATCGAGTCTTCCTGGGAGAAGGTATATCCTTCATTGATCGCGAGAGCTTATCATGGGCTAAGTTGGGACACCCCTACAGGGTTTAAACTTTCGAAAGCCATGCCCATGGTTATGGGCAGATGGGAATTTGTTAATGTCCGGTAGTAGATAACTTGACACCAGATCTGAATTAAAACGCATCAACCGCGTGTGTAGCCGTGATGGTCTCTTCTCAGCGGAGTCCGGGAAGTGAACACGGTTTTTGGGTTATGTTTGACGTAAGTAGGAGTTCAGGATCACTTCTTGATCATTGCTAGCTTCACGACCGTTCCGCTTGCTCTCTTCTCGCTCTTATTTGCATATGTTAGCCACCATATATGCTTAGTCGCTGCTGCAACCTCACCCCTTTACCCCTTCCTTTCCCTTTAAGCTTTGCTAGTCTTGATACCCATGGTAATGGGATTGCTGAGTCCTCGTGGCTCACAGATTACTACAACACCAGTTGCAGGTACAGGTTATGCGATGATCTTGACGCGAGAGCGATGTTTGCTTGTTTGGAGTTCTTCTTCTGCTTCTTCTTCTTCGACCAGGGGATAGGTTCCAGGTCGGCAGCCTGGGCTAGCAGGATGGATGTCATTTGAGTTTCTGTTTGTGTTTCATCCGTAGTTGGATGATGCTCTTATGTATTGTGATGTTGTATTCGTGTGGCATTGTATGCCTCTCGTATGTATCCCCATCTATTGTGTAATGTTGATGTAACGATATCCACCTTGCAAAACCATTTCAATATGCGGTTCTATCCTTGGTGGGACCTTCGAGTCTCTTTAGGATAGTATCGCATATTGGGCGTGACAAGTTGGTATCAGAGCCTCGACCGACCCTAGGAGCCCCCTTGATTGATCGTGTAGTTTGGCCGTTGTTGAGTCTAGAAGAAAACTATTTTCGGAGTCTAGTTATATCAGAGAGTAGGATTTCTTTTTACTCCTCTGCCCTTCGTCGCTCTGGTAAGGAATCTTGATGTAGGTGTTTTGAATTACTCCTATTCCCCTTCAAATTTTTCTTTAGGATCACGCAGTTAGTTTCCGATCGTGGGTTCTCAGCTCTTTTCATCCGGTGCATTTCTCGTCAAGTTGACTCGAGCCTGTTCATCGTTGCCAAGTTCAATCCTCAGTTGTTTTCTTTCCCACCCGCCCCCCCTTTTCTCCTCAGAACCGGAGTCTGTAATCGAGTATCCATCCTACTCGTGCGAAGTCTTTGTTTTCTTTCCTCAATGATTTCAACCGGTGTTTTCCCTTCAAGATATTCGTCGATTTCCCCTTCGAGGTTGCCTTTGTTTTCCTGCCCTCCCACCCTTTTTCTTCCCGGAGCTTGAGTCTATTTCGACCATCAATTTCATCCGTACATAGCCTCTTCAGTCTTCCCTCAATTATTTCAACCGGTGATTTCTAGTCTCGTTTGTCATTCTTCATCTCTTTTCTTTTCCGGTGGATTCAATGCAAGTTTTCGGTAGATCATATTCTTTCCCTCGGCTCAAGTGTTTTCCCTACTCGTTCGCCTCTCGCCAGTTTATCCTTCCGGAGCATTCAAGACATCTCAGAAGATTCGTCTGTGTTCCAATTAATTCGAGGTTATCACCTCATTTAAATATTTCAATTGTTCCGGTGCTTCATATATCTGTTCATCATCCCTTTCCAACGGTGTTTTCTCTTCAGTGGGCCCTAACCCACATGTCTTTTCCCACGATCTTACCTGACTCTTCTAATTCCCCCGGAGTTATTCTCAATTCTTTTTAAGTGTGATGTAAGAATGGATTCCATCAGTCACATGCCTTGTCAAGATCGATTTCAAATCATTTCATTGATGGCTCAACCTCTCTGCTTTTCATTCTACCGGAGTATCTCAGTATTTTTGGGGTTGTTTCTCGTCGTCATTTGAAGACCGAAGAAGAGTTCCTCTTAAATCTTGTCCGTTCTCTTGAAGATTCGTGGTTCTAGCTTCTTGTTACCCTCTCAAATTATTCCATTTGTCAGATATTCTTTTTTTAATCCATCTGGAGTATTTCAGGAGTTGTTTTTGCCGACTCGATCATCCGGAGCCCATCTTTTCGGTATATTTCTTCGTTCCAAGTTTTCAGATTCGTTCCCCAATTATTCTATATCCGTGCCTTTCGTTCATCTCAATATTCTTCTGGTGCTTCGTTCAAGTATTCTTCAATCAGTTCGCAATCCCTTCGTTATCTTGTCTCTTTTATCCCTCAAGTATCTTTGTGCTTTTCTAATTCTTCCTGGTGATTCAGTTTCTTCATCAGTCATTTTTGATTTCTTACAGTGGTTCGTTCAAGATTCATTTTCTGTGATTATCATATTAATCCAGTCGTTCTTTCAATCCTACCGGTGGTTCATGAAGACTTTCTCAAGTTTTGTGCTATACCCCCCTCTCAATCCTTTTCAAGAAGAATAAGTAATATGCAAAATCCATTGCTTGTCATCAATTTAATCTGATGAAGGATAAGCATACGATAAATCTTATTCTTATTTCCTCAAAGTGATTAATCCCTTCCTTCGGAGCTTGTTCTTGATGAATACATTATAGTTCTAAGCATTTTCATCTTTTCTTTTCCGGAGTCAAATTTTCTCGGCCATTTCGTCGGAACCTCCATCTAAATCACCGCAAGGTTTAATCTTATTCTTTCATCCTTCATTCTATCTCATCATCCTTTTTGTCATCGGAGTTCTTCATGGTGGTTTTTCATGATTTAATTCATTCTTCAAGTTTTCAGCAAGATTTTGTTGGTGGGATTCAAGCATCTTTTCTTCTCGCGTCTCGAAGTGCAATTAATTCTCCGTATTCTTTTGAAGTCAAGTTTTGCATTTCTTCATTCTTCTAAGCTATTCAATCTTTTCCGTTTGTGGTCGGTTATCACCTTATGATCTTGAGATGTTACCTATAAGTCCACAACAAGCTTATTCTTTCGTTGTTGATTTTCTCAACAACTCCATTCAATCCTTCCTTCTAGGTTCTTTTCATTCCACTATTTCATTCCTTTCGGAGGCTTTGCGTTGTTCATCTCGTCAACTGCCATCCCGTCTTGTGAAATTCGTGTTCTATTCTTTCCTTGTTCAACCGGAGTGCTGCCTTAATCCTTTCAGTCTTATTCGTTTCTTATTAGTATAGGAGTGTTGTAACGCCCCGGATCCGATGCGCCAGGTGTCTGCCAGTTATTCGCCTTAGTTTCCATGTCATTTGATTGCGTATTGCATTTTGCCATGTCATCATCTGCATATCATCCGCATGTTTTTCGAAACTTGCATCCGTTCGGGTTCTCCCGGTTCTCTCCGTTGTCCGTTCGGAGTCCGGACCTCTCGCGCGCGTCCGTCGCCCCTCTCAGACCTTGTTTTCATGTGCCCGATGTTTTCCAAGCGGCCTTGGTATAGCACCGGTAGACCGCCTGTCAAGTTTCGTGCCATTTGGAGGTCGTTTGATACTCCAACGGTTAACCGGGTAACCATAGATGCCCTCTTTGAGTTGCAGCCCAACACCCCTCAAAACTGACCCAAAACCCATCTAAGTCACTTCCATGCTCTCGGTCGTTTGATCACGATCGTGTGGGCAAAAACCGTGCCTCATTTGGACTCTCCTAGCTCCATCTATCTATAAAAACGTCTTCCCCCCTCCATTTTCGGATCAATTTCTCCGCGAAACCCTCGCCCCGCTCCTGTCGCCCGCCGGACATGTCCGATCTGGACCGGATATGTCCGCTGCCCCTCCCCGCGCCTATCCGGAGCCGCCACGTGGCGCTCCGCCGCCGTCCGCCGCCGCGGCCCGCCAGGCCCATCGCGGGCCCGCGCGAGCCCGCGCGCCGCCGCTGCCGCGGCCCCGCGCCGGCGCCCGCCGCCGTCCGCCGCCCGATCGCCGGTCCCCGCCGCCGTCGACCTCCGCCTCCGCCGCCCGAAGCCAGTCGGCCCCACCGCCTCCTCGCCTCCGGCCGCCCGCGCCCACCGGAGGTCCGTGCCGCCGCCTGCCGGCCTCGCCTCGCCTCGCCTCGCCGGGCGACACTGCGCCGCCCGCCTCTGCCGCTCGCCGGCTCCCTCCACCGCGCCGCCCAGGCCAGATCGGGCCGAGGGAAGGCCGGGTCCGCCGCCCCCCCTCGCCGGCCCCCTCCTCTTCGGCGAACCTCATCGTCCGAGCCCGGCCCGCCTCGATCCGCCCCGGATCTGGATCTGGTAGACCGAAGGTTGACCCCGTTTTCCACTAAGTCCCGAAATTGTTGCATATTATCATGCCATGTTCATAGCATCATAACTCCGCATCCGTAGCTCCGTTTCGTGCGTGTAATATGTCGATTTGTTCATTGGGAGATGATCTTCATTTTGTTCCATTGCAGCATGTTCATTTGAGCTCATCTCGATGCCTGAATCATCGTTGCAAGAGTGCTATGTGATATTAACTACTGTCTGGTAACAGAACTTGATGATTTGTCATTTTTGTTGCATTTGATGTGTGCATCCTATGAGGTTGATGTCTACATGCGTTTTGGGATACATCATGCCATCTTTACAGGGGTTTATGCCATGTATTTTTGTGATCAATGTGGTGACTAGAACAAGCATGCAAACTAGGCTTCGTGATGTTGCTGATTTCAGTCCCTGTTCTGCTGTTATTTTTATTCCATGTAAACTTGATGCTACAGAGAGATCCAAGTATATTTTGAGATACTTAAGTAAGGATGTTTTGAACATATGGTTATTCTCTATCCATTCATGTCCCTGTTTGCAATTATGGAGTAGTCTAGCATGTCATTTTCTTGCTCTACTTTTGCTATAAAATGTTTCCTGGCAGATTGTTTACATGTTATTCAATTTTGTCAAGGTTGTTGTAGTTGATCCTTGCATGCTATGAATTTGTTCTTGCCTTGGTTAGTTTCATAAACATGTCTTCTTGATGATGCTAAGCTTATCTTGTCATGCAATGACTTGTGGTGAGTGAATCGAGCTCGTGAAGTAGTGTAGTTGTTGTTGTTGTTTTGCTAGGCTGAATCTGTTATTTTGTGATGCTATGTAAACCTGCTGCCACAAGTCATTCTATGCATAATCTGGAGATGTTCACTAAGGATGTTTTGTTATACATGTCATGATCTATCCGTCCATGCCTCTGGTTGCATTTATAGCTTGCTTTAACTTGTTGTATTCTTGCTCCAAAGTTTCTAAATAATGTTGCCATCAGCCTGTTAACATCAAGTTCAGTTTTGCCATGTGTTTTGCTAGTGTTCCACGCACCCTCTGCACTTGCTCTTGCCATTCTTATCTTCATAAACATGTCATCTTACTTTTAGTTGCCTTGTCATGCCATGTATTGCTCTGTGGTGAGTGGTACAAGCTCACCAACATGCCTACTTATTGTTGTTCCTGCCATGTATGAATCTGTCATATACCTTGCCATGTTTACATGGGTGCCATCATATCTTCTGATCCTTTTTGGCTCATGGTCAGTAAGGGACTTTTGTTCTATGCAATTAGTAGGTTCATGACATGCCTTCGTTTGCCATGATAAGTTCCTGTAACATGTTGTTTGATAGCTCTAAACATTGCAACCTGATGTTATTTTCTGCTAAGCCTGAAACTGTTATCATTTGCAATCTTGCCATGTGTGTTTGAGCATGTTCTAGTGATTTCTGGAGATAGATCAGTGTTCATGTTTTGTTATTCTTTACCTGTACATCACGAACATGCCTTTTGTTTTCATATTGTGGTGCTTTAGCATGTTGTTTTGATGCTTGCAATATGCCTAGTTGCTGTTTTGGACAGATTGTTGTTATGTCTTGTTTGGAGTGTACGTGTTGCACCGTTGCTCCGTTTTGAGTGTGCTCTTTATGAAACTTGCTTAGTTTTGAATGTAATTTCATATTATCATGTTGCATCCATGTTTTGAGGTGTTTGCTTGATGTTTGTATGCATTTTGCATCAATGCCATGCTTAACTTGTTTTGCTCATATCTTCTAGGCCGTAGCTCCAAATCTAATGAACTTTATATGTAATTTGACCAGAATCTCGTGTAGATCATCTTGGTGCATTTTAACTTGCTGTTTATCAACTTGAACATAAGGTTATTCAGATCTGGACCAATTTCGAAACTTGCATATCAGGACTTACCAGAATTGTTATATGTTGTTCCCGGCCTCATTTAAACTTGCCTTGATGTGTTGCTCTTGTTTGCATCATCTCTTGCCATGAGTAGCTTCATGTAGTCTTGTCTTGCATCATACTTGGTTGAGCATCATGCCTTGTTCTTGTGTCATGTGTTCACCATGTTGTGTGCTTCTCTCGATAGTTCCTGTTTCGTTGCGATCGTGAGGATTCGTTCGCCTATGCTTGGTTCGTATTCATGGCTTCATCTTCTTCATGGACTCGTTCTTCCTCCTTGCGGCATTTCAGGCAAGATGACCATCACCTTGGATCTCATTACTATCATTGCTATGCTAGTTGCTTCGTTCTATCGCTATGCTGCGCTACCTATCACCTATTTATCAAGCCTCCCAATTGCCATGCTAGCCTCTAACCTTTTCACCCTTCCCAGCAAACTGTTGCTTGGCTATGTTACCGCTTTTGCTCAGCCCCTCTTATAGCGTTTTTAGTTGCAGGTGAAGTTGAAGATTGCTCCATGATGGACAGGATTATGTTTGGGATATCACAATATCTCTTATATTATTATTAATGCATCTATATACTTGGGAGTCTCACCTAGCCTTTTTTTTCCCTTGGGAGTCGCACTCTTGAGGGTCATCTTTATTTACCCCCCGGGCCAGTGCTCGTTGTGAGTGTTGGTCCAACCTGTCAGCCGCTGGTGGCCACCACGGGCAACTCTGGGCTGGCCTACCGGAAGTTTGGACAATCCGGTGTGCCCTGAGAACGAGATATGTGCAGCTCCTATCAGGATTTGTTGGCACATTCGGGCGGCTTTGCTGGTCTTGTTTTACCATCATCGAAATGTCTTGTAAACTGGGATTCCGAGTCTGATCGGGTCTTCCTGGGAGAAGGTATATCCTTCATTCATCGTGAGAGCTTATCATGGGCTAAGTTGGGACACCCCTGCAGGGTTTAAACTTTCAAAAGCCGTGCCCGTGGTTATTGGCAGATGGGAATTTGTTAATGTCCGGTTGTAGATAACTTGACACCAGATCCGAATTAAAACGCATCAACCGCGTGTGTAGCCGTGATGGTCTCTTCTCGGCGGAGTCCGGGAAGTGAACACGGTTTTTGGGTTATGTTTGTCGTAAGTAGGAGTTCAGGATCACTTCTTGATCATTGCTAGCTTCACGACCGTTCCGCTTGCTCTCTTCTCGCTCTTATTTGCGTATGTTAGCCACCATATATGCTTAGTCGCTGCTACAACCTAACCCCTTTACCCCTTCCTTTCCCTTTAAGCTTTGCTAGTCTTGATACCCATTGTAATGGGATTGCTGAGTCCTCGTGGCTCACAGATTACTACAACACCAGTTGCAGGTACAGGTTATGCGATGATCTTGATGCGAGAGCGATGTTTGCAATTGACATTGTATGATAGACATTGTATGATAGATAGGTGCAATGGATAGTGGGGAATAAAAGAGGGCATGAAATAATTCATATTTATGTTGTCTAACCAAACAGGATAGCATGACACAATTTCACATATATGATGGCTAACTAAACAGGATAGCATGACACAATTTCACATTATGACGGCTAACTAAAAAAGATGGAAAGACATAGTTCAAAATATGAGACTACGTAAACAGGATGACATGACATAATTATATAATGTGTTTATTAAATAGGTTGGCATGCCATAATTCACATACATTCATGGATAGAATGCCATAATTTTAAATATGATGACTGTAAACACTAAACGGGATGAGATGATATAACTATATGATGTCTTTATTAAATGGGTTGCCATGCCATAATTCAGATAGATGATGTGTATGTACTATGTAAACATGATGACATGATATAATTCAAATATATGATTTATATAGTAAGCAAGTAAGCAGATGGCAATCCATATATGATGTAAAAACTAAGCAATGCAAGACAACATGCATGACATGGGTAATATAACCCTGCCAAGTTTGAGCATAGACTTCAGGGGGGAAATAGGACTGGTCATCAGTCTCTGAATCCTCCTCTGAGGAGCTCTCTGTAACTAGCAAGATGTCTGCTTCAGGAGGTAGCGTTGTCTGCTCTGAATACCTTGTTTTCACTCCAGATACTTCCATCACTGCTTCAAATGGCTGATGCACAGGAAGAGTAGTTGAATATACAAATGTTGTCGACAAATGGAACACGTAATACAAAAAAATGATAGCATGATATAATTCACATACATGATGATTGGCTAAACAGCATGGCATTGCATAATTCACATATATAATGCCTTTGCAACAAGATAACATTGTATAATTCACATATATAATGTCTTGCAACAAGGTGGCAATGCATAATTCACACATATGGTAATTAGACACTGAACATGTGGCATTCACACAAAGCATGTCTAAACTAATCAAATGACATAGCAATGTGAGACACCATACGCACAATATGAGCAACATAACCCTGCCAAGTTAGAGCATACACCTCGGGGGGGGGGGGGGGGGGGGTAGGACTAGTCATCTGTCTCTGAATCCTCCTCTAAGGAGCTATCCGTAACCAGTGAGATATGCGCTTCGTCAGATAGCATAGTCTGCTCTGAAGACCATGTTTTCACTCCAAAATTTGCCATCACCGTGTAAAATGGCTGATGCACATGAAGAGCAGTTGAATGTACTAACATTGTTGACAAATGTAATATGTAACGAAAAAAAGGATGGCCTGATATAATTTACATATAAGATGACTGGCTAAGCAGGATGGCATTGCAAAATTCACATATATGATGTCTGGTTCAACAAGATGGCGTTGCATAATTCACATAAATGATGAATAAACTAAATAGATGGCATTCACACAAAGGATGTCTAAACTAAGCAGATGACATATTTGATGTATAAAGTAAGCAATGCAAGACACCATATGCATGATATAACCAACATCAGCATGCCAAGTTAGAGCGAAGACCTCAGGGGGTAAATAGGAGTTGTCTTCTCCTTCTGAATCCCCCTCGGAACAGATATCTACCTCTCGATTACAATCTGAAATGCATGGAGGGGGGCTGCCTTTGCGCCTACCATGGAGCGATGTCTGCATGAAATTTTATTGCCACGCAAGGCTCGTCTCTTTTGCTTTACATGTTCAGTTCCATTGTTTACAGTAACTGTCATGCATAGGAATAAAACATAGTGAGATTATGTAAGGAGTGCATGCAGAAATCCAGAGTGATGGTAGCAACCTGTGGATAGACCCAAAACCAATAATAGCAGGCAGATAATGTCTTCAGTTAAAAAATACAGATAATGGCTTCTTTACTATTTGTTTCCCACCCAACATGAAACTCATAGTAGACACCGGAGATTAACCAGATAGTAGATAGATACTATTGATAGCGGCCCCGATATGTACCCCACAACCATTTAAAAACTCAAGTTTGACCATTAGTTTGGAGCTGACTCAAAGTCTAATCGGTGAATAGGATGATAAAGTAGCATGTAATATTAAGCGATGCATAATGTAAGCAGACACGAAAGAGTGCGACCTCTCTTGCGGACCCGTGTAGTCCTCGAGGTCATCTGCTCGGTTGATGATGGTAATGCAGTTTTCATGGTTGCCAGCGGCAGGGAAGAAGATTTGAGGCGGCGAAAGACAGTCTGGAGGCCGGATCCCTGCTGTGCTGGACCCTTCGGTCGTTGGAGCAGCTGAGCTGCGGTGGACGACGGCGCAGTAGGAGCGGGACAAACCACGCAAGGTTTTATTTGACAACTATCTGTAAGAGAAGTAATTTTATAAGGGCTCGTTTGAATTGGAGAATTCCAACAATGCAGGGATAGGAAATAGACAGGAATAGGATAGGAATGCACGTGCAAAACAGAGAATTTAAAAACACAGGATTTCTGCCAATCTGGGTGTTTGATTCACAACAATTGGAAGATCACAGGATGCAAAGAAGCATGGTGAGATTAAGTCAAACCACAAGAAAATGTACGGTTATAATGCTATTATGCTACTATCTCTTAGTCTTGTGCTTCATGAATAGGAGTTTGAAAAGGAGGACAAGTGAAAATTAAAATTCCTACGTTTTTACTTTCAAGGAGACACTAAAGGAACCAATCCGTGTGCTAAGTGGACAATATATATAACATGTAGAGTAAAAAAGAGATGCAACAAGTGTACAACCTCTTTGGTGAAGCCATGTTAATCTCAGCGTGATTGGGTTGGCAGGTGAGGATGCTCCGGATGACTTTGCTGTCGGAGGAGGGGAAGAAGATCTTAGGCGTCTGGAGATGGAGCCCGAGGTACTGCTTTGCTGTGATGGAGGGTTTTGTCGTTGGAGTAGCTCCGGTGAGTTGTACGACGCCGAGGCTAAAGCAGGACAAGAGAGACAACGAACAACGTTAACCTGAGTGGAATTCTAATAGCATCTCCAATACATGACGCAAAATACATAACCACAAAGTGCTAGATGTAAAATACATCAGCCGCTCATCTCTGAACTTAACTGTCAAAACTGAACTTAACTGTCGAAACTGAACTTCACTGTCGAAACTGAACTTAACTGTCGAAACTGAATTTTGCTGTGGAAACTAAATTTTGCTAGCGAAACTGAACGCACTAGCAAGGTGAGGCTACACGTCGGTCGACTGACTTTTTCATCTCTGGTCAGTCGATTTTGCAGCCGTTGGATACGAAATCAAGTGCCTGCGGTTCATCTTCAACCTCCACCCCCCTAAACCACCAGCCACCACCGGCCAAACAGCAGCCCCCCGCCGCCCGCGGCCGGCAGTGCGCCGCCCCGCCCGCCCCGAAAACACTTCCCACCGCCGGTCCGCCGCCGCCCTGGCCATCCCTCTAGCCCCCCCCCCCCCCCGTGCCGAGCTTTTTCTCCAGCGATGCCCACGCCACCGCCCCGCCAACGCCCCGCCACCGCCGACAACCACCGCCCCCATCCTGAACCCTAAGATAGATAGTGGGATACCTCTCCGCCGAGCCCCCCTCCCCGCTACGGCTGGTTCTTCCTTCACCCTGGCGAGCCCACCCCTTGAAAATCGACTGACCCAAAAGTCGATTCAGTCGACTGAAGTGTAGCTAAATCAGAGCAGCATCACAAGCAAGAGCAAGAGCAAGAGAAGCAGTGCGAGCAAGAGCAATAGCAAGAGCAGAACAGGCAGGGGACCCAGAGCAAGAGCAGAGCAGCAACGTGAGCGAGAGCTAAATCAGCAGCAACTCCTACTGATGTGGACGTCGCTACCGAGGGAGTGACGCCGTGGAGGAAGTGGCCGGTGACGCCGCCGTGGATGGAGCCACGCCGTGTCGGCTCGGGACCGAGCGCCGGCAGCACCGTGAGATCGAATCAAGAAGAAAATGCGGCGATTAGTGTACAACCTCTTTGGTGGCGCCAATTAGGCCACAGCTTCATCCGAGGAAACGGTGATGATGATGCTCTTCCGGTGGTGTAGGTGAAGACGGCGGTGTGGGAATGGAGGTGGCACCAAAGACGAGGGGAACGTCAGGGCAGCTCCTTGGAGGTGGAGGACGGGGTGGCTGAATCGGCGGGATGATGAGATCAACGACGGATCCTCATCCGGTATGGTGGATGAGGGACGTCGAGGTGTTGCTGTGGACGATGTCGTCGGGGAAGAGGCTCCGGCTGGGTGGCAGACGGAGCAGGGTGTGGGGTTTCGTCGCGGGTTTTCGCAGCCTCGGTGTACGAATGGGTGTGCGGATGAGATGGCAGTGGGGAACTATGGCTTAGATACGCACTTTTCCGAAATGTGGGGTAAGTTACTAAAGTACCGCCCACCGATTTGAGGCGGTTCTTTCGGTTTAGGGGTACCATGGGCATTTCGCATGTCGGGATTTCACAAGAGGTGGGAGTTTTCGCACGCGTTGTAATTTCGGAATAGCAAGGCGCAGGTTGAGATGGTGGGAGTTGTCGGAGCACAATGAGACAAAGATATATCTTAAATATTTCGGGCTAACAAGGCACGGGTTGAAATTTCCGGACAAGCCTAACATGTACTATACCAAATCAATGTGCACTACAAATGTCATTCAAAACTTTGAATTCATGTTATGTTCAATTAAAATATTTCGCTACGTGTATAATGGATGCAACCTACTACTCAAATGAACGTTTTAGTGCATTCCAAATGTATATACTACAGCTTCAATATGAACCAAATTTGAATAAGAACTATAGTAATGATTGTTGTGAAGTCAAAGCATTTGAATTTGTTTCTCTGTTTTAATAAGATCGGCAATAATCATTATTGTCAAGCTAAACCATCATTTGTGTATTATCTTCACAGCACACAACATGATTAGTCTCGAGTTACATATGAACTATGTGTACTATATGAACTCGAACTAGATTTTTTGAATCCACCTTTTCTTTTATTTCAAATCACATTACATTTCTAGCTCTAGCTAGATCTTCATAATCTAAACCATGTCTCATATGTATAATGTGTTTATCACATTATTGTTTAGATTGCTCGAAATTTAGTTTTAAGCTGCAAATGCCGCACATTATCACAAATTCAAATAAAATGTGAGATTGTTTGATGTATAGTATGGTTTAGATTGTTCGGCATTTAGCTGTGAGTTGCAAACGCCATGCATTATCACATTATGGTATAACATGTGCACAACACGTGTATCACCGCTATATTCATGCATGCAATGTTTAAAACACTATGATATCCTATTCAAATATATGAATCCGCTTTCATATCAAATTATGATCTTTGTTAGTCTCTTACACCCACACAATCCTCTAACCTTTGAAGCTACCACTAACTTTCTCTCGTGCATGCACACGCCCTCCTCGCCCCCCCCCTCCCTCGGCATTCTATCCACCGGGCACATTCATTCTTTTCTTTAGGTCGTTCTCTCAGAGTCTCCACAACTCCTTTCCGACACACACCGATCGATAAACCTCTCCAGTGATGCCTGCCTACAGCATACAGACACAGCTTCAATCTCCTCCTTTATGTGTCATTGCCTCGTGTATCTCATACGGTCAGACACACGTGTAAACTCTCGCCCCTCTTTTCATCGATCTCACAACCGCACACTCCTCCCCCTATCTAGCTAGTAGTTGGGCCTCTCGCACCACCTCCTAGCTCCATTCTCTCTGTCTATCTGTCTCGCTGGGCCTTATTTGCCTTTAGCAAATGGACGTACACCAACCGATCTCTCGCTATACATATAGCCAGCTAGATCCTTATAACTTGTTTTTACCCACACGTCGATCGATCTACCTCATTAGTTGTGTCTCTCCCTTCCTTCGACAAACAACAATTGATCTACCGATCTAGTTAGGTTTGCTTATCAAACACATGGTTCCCCTTCATCATCCATGGATGCGTCCCGACAGATCTATCACGCACAGGCACACACAGAAAAACATCCCCACTCTTATTGATAACATTGCAGTTCCACGCTCAGTTTGTCTAGTAGGCCTCTCCCAACATCTCCGAGAAGCAACTCCATCACCCATACAACACTCTACCCCTCTCCCTCCCTCTCCCTCCCTCTCTCTCTCTCTCTCTGTCCCATCATATTTCCCGTCCTTCAGTTATGTATGGATATCGACCGATCTCCCTCAAGACATAGCTGGGTCTCTCCTTCTCAACACATATACGAGTCGTTCTACCTCTATAGTTAGGCCTCTGCCTACACCTCACCCCACCCCCTCCCCCCCACACACACCGATACATCAAGCGCTCTAGTCATGTCTCCCTGCCACACACAAACTTGACATGTGCCCTCTAATGTTCCGGTAGGCTAGTTGCCCTATATCTTTGACTTGCACACACACACAATTTCGATGGCTCTCTTCATCGATCTCGCACCAACCCACTTGATCCTCTCTTTGACTCTATCGATAGCTATGACCCCTCCCTCTCTTCTCGTGGATTGCCCGACCCTCTATGTATGATGTGGATAGGCCTCCATTTCACACACATTGCATGCAAAATTTTGTTTGAGATGTCATTGACACATATTCCCACAAATAATTCACAAAATCAACCCCCCCCCCACTGCCACCCCCACCACAAAACAAAAAACACTCACGAATGCGGTTTGTATCTCTCACACAAACCCACGTAGGTGGGGGACGTGCACGAAGAGAAGGGGCACATGCATGGTGCACGTACTCCCGTCTCATTCCTAACCTCACCCGCACGGGTACACGGTGGAGCTCATTTCTGTATGAAAAAGGCAGCCCACGTGGTAATTTGGCATGTGTACTGGTTGTCCACTTGGTGGAGGGAGGGTCGTCTACCACGGGTGAACAAACAAATTGCTACTTGACGCATGATGTTAAATTAAAGAAAGAGGCAAACCATGTGGGGCCAACCTAAGAGGCAAGGCTCTATACACTGGAGTACTTTTGATGTGTCCCGTCAACTCGCAGAACGAGGAGAAGCTTGCTTAGTACGCCGTCTCCCCCGCCCACGAGCGCGGTGGCTCGCAGGATGAGGTGAAGCTTGCTCCGCCTTACGCCCGCTCCCTCGCCCATGCGCGCGGTGGCTCGCAGGACGAGGAGAAAAATTTACTACTCCATCCGTTTACTCCTCGTCCCTACTACCTTGGTTATAGAGATTATATCATATTGTTTGGAATATATATGTCCTTTAGTAGATTTCAATATGAACTACTAGTACATACTCCAAGCACTAATGTATATAGACATATTTTAGAGTGTACATTCACTCATTTTGCTCCGTATGTAGTAGCACTCTCCCTCGCCCCTCGACCCTCGCCCACGTGGTGGACGTGCAACAATTCATTCGGTCTCATATAGCCAGAATGATATATACTGCACTACCATTATTGCTCGACTTCCCGAAGAGGCGAAGAGCCAATCGCAAGGTTAATATTTTGGAGATGCCAAGCGCAAGGTTATAGGAGAATGAGTAGTAGGTGCCGCGTCATTTATAAATAAAGTTTTTTTTCTTTAGTGGCACGTACGCAATATGATAGGTTCATATGGAGAGAAAAGGAAACCGCTCCACTATATACATAGTCAGGACGGGCCAGCCTACACGGTTTCTTGCTTGGGTTGCTCTCTTCACACTCTCTCGCACAAAACGACTGTGGCCACATCTCTAACATCCTGGTGGATCACGTCCGCTTGGGGAAGGGGTGGATGCTTAGTGTAGATGTGGTGGTCGTCGCCAACAGTGAAAACCCACTGTCGGCACGTCCCGATCAGGGGTCCCCACCGTTCTCTCTCACAAAGAGGGTGAGGTTGCCTTCATCCCTTGCTCACTGCCTCGACATGGGCAGTTGCCGCCTCCCGCCACCCTCCTCAAGGTTGAGCTACATCCCTCAGGTACAACTCCCTTTACAGCCGGCTTGCACCACTGCTCCAGCTGCCCACATCACTCCCTGTGGAAATTTCTCTACTTCTTTGCCCCGCACATACTTGATACCTCTACTAGCTTCTACGTACTGTATTTGTGATGAGTTTATGTATCATCAACTAGTCCCAGTAATATTATTCTAATCACGCGTCTTCAATTTCTTTGCCACAGGGATGCTCATCTCGATTTTGGTGAAACTGCACAAAATGATCCGATGGTCAAAAGGTTGCAAACTTCATTTATTAGGAAGCTCGAACGCTGCCAGCAAATTGAAGCCTGGTCAGGGTTCACGGTTCAAGGGCTAGGGACTGCATGGATCATTTTTTTCTTTAGCTGCCTCTGTTCTAAAATAAGTGTCAACTTTAGTAGTAGTACAACTTTGTACTAAAGTTTGCACAAAGTTGAGATACTTATTTTGGAATGGAGGGACTACATATTTTCTATGATCTGTCAATCATTGAGATGCAATAGCATGCATGTTAGTCTCCTTTGTATTTGATGAAATGTTGCAACGGGCAACCTTGGACACAAGATACATGTAACAGGAGCTGGAAGCTTCATAGCATTGTACAAATTTATCTCGCTGATAAATTAGAGTACGTACTAGTACTTCCTCCATTCCTAAATATAAGTCTTTGTAGAGATTTCACCATGAACCACATGCGGATGTATATAGATGCATTTTAAGTGTAGGTTCATTCATTTTGTTCCGTATGTAGTTCACCTAGTGGAATCTCTACAAAGACTTATCTACTAGTAATAGCTAGCCCCCACTACTAGGAATTCTCTATCCTCTCCTTGAGCCACATCATCAAAATTAATGTAGCCGTTAGATGAAATAAATCAGTCATAATAGCCATATGATCTAGACGTTGAGAGGCTCCGCACTAAGCCACATGCAAGCATGCAGAAATACCATGGCACATGCATGTGAGTGGGTTTTAAATCACATCAACATGTCTGCATGCAAGCATGCACCGGTACCATGCATGTAAGTGAGCTTTTAAGTCCCATTAACATGTCAAAAAGAAAAATATAATCCCATTATGCAGTAGGAGTTGGCTGATCTTTTTTCCTTACGTGGGATGATCTAAATGATGATGGGAGTTTATTTAGTTTGGCTACCACATTTGTCATGCGGTTATAGATTTTTTTTAGTTCCATGAAATCGAGAATTTTGCGCAGAGAGATATACCGCTGTTCCGCGGCAATGCGCGGGGACTCATCTAGTAATATTTAGGAACAGAGGGAGTACTATGTAAAGAGTTAGGTCTCGCACGGTGATAGTGTGAGGTGGGCCATGTAATCACTAAGCCTGTGTGTTTTCACTGCTCTTGCACTCCTCCGCTGTAAGAATGGAGAAAATTGTAATCTACTACCTCCTTTCGCCGAAAGCGTGGGACATCCAGCAGTCCTACCACCCTAGTAATAAAGACCAATGAGCCGCCAAATCACATAGACCCAGCAGTAAGTTGGAGGGACGAAGCAACCATCACTCTTGCACCAGTGAGAGGCTGTGTCCGCTCCGCCCGGGCATGAATGCGGCACAGATTCTTTGGAGCGGCACTGACTGTTTCGGGTAGGAAGCGCACGGGGCGATGGAGGGGCTTTGGGTGGGCCAGGCTGGTCAGGAGCGGGCGTGGCAGCTGTCTGCATGTCCCTACCAGACACGCCCGGAAAAGAGAGGATGCCCCGACTCTCGCGGCTAAAATCGTACACTACACACCATCTCTCTGTAGGTGTAGGTCGATCTGTCGCACTCTCTAACACACACATGCTGTTAAACACACACACGCACACACATGCACCTTGGTCCCGATGCACCTTCTAACGTGAGTTATTACACCTAGACGGAGGGAGTAGTAAGTATATGAGATATGGTGGCACACTAACTTAAGTCGAATACAAGTGCCCAAAATTTGTGTGCATGTTGTAATAAGGATTCACTTAAAATAGTACGTGAGCGAACAGAGGGATCAATTGGACAGTGTTCCCGAGCAGTAGCAAGATGTGTGAGGTAGTAAGATACACCACTGGCGCTTTTAATTTTTCTTATTAATTTGTTTGTTTCACCCTCTGACTGGTGGGACCCAATGTACTATGTCGAGAGAGGTAAGGTGACTAAGGCTGCATTATTTTTGCACCACTATGGATAGTCTTACCACCAAAGCCAGATGACACGATTATGATTGAAATCCTAATGACTCCCACACACACAAAAAACACGGCATGCCTGTCACACGAATGCAGGAATGTATAAAAGGTTATTTTCCTCTTGTTGAACATAGTGGGAGGGTTGTGTAGCTGGTTAGCCTGTTCGCTCATCAAACTTGAGGTCTCGGGTTCGATAACTACACTTGAGCATAATTTTTGCCAGGAGGATTCTTTGACTGGTCAAAATGTTTTCTAGGGTTTGCACGCTTCACACTCTCTCTTCAGTATATATATACACGCTGGAGCCTCAGCGCTTGTAGTTGCTCACTTCGCACTCTCTCGCCCTCTCCCGCTGGAGCCTCGGCGCTTGTAGTTGCTCTCTTCACACTCTCTCGCCCTCTCCAGATCTAAACAAGACTTCGTTGGCCTCTCTCTCTCCCCTCACTGCTCCTAAAAGAGTCGATAGGATCCATCCGCCTGGAAGGGAAGGAGGCTTAACGCTGTCGCCGTCGGCGAGGGAGGGAATCCACTACCGGTGCAGTTGTTCACTTTCCACCCAGCGGCGGCGCGGGAGGGCCTCCGACCCCTTCTTCTTCGTCGTCGTCCCGTCGCCCACCGAACCACGCCCCAAGAACCTTAAGGTATATTTTACTTACTCCACATGCATTGATCTAGCTGCATGTATACCATGAATCTAGGACGTGGTTCAAAGAGGAAAGGAGTGGGGGAAAGTAGTGGGAAAAGTTGTATATAACATGAATCTAGGACGTGGTTCAAAGAGGAAATGAAGGGGGAAACTTGTATAGCATGAATCTAGGACGTGGTTCAAAGAGGAAAGGAATGGGGGAAAGTAGTGGGGAAAGTTGTATCGCATAAATCTAGGACGTGGTTCAAAGAGGAAAGGAAGGGCCGAAAGTACTAGTTCAAAAAGGAAAGGAAGGGACAAGGCTGTAGTTTTTGAGCAGGACTAGATTTGCTGCGCTCACATAGGGAAAGGTGTCTAAAGATAACAAAACTGGGACCAACACAAATATGCTCCTTGGTTGTTTGTTCTTTGTTGGAACAGACTGTGCATGACCACAGTACATCGGTAGATGCACATGGTGCTGGTGCGTCCACTGTCCCGTGCAACTCATTAGTTGTTGTTAATCTAAGGCCCTATTTGGTTAAAAACTCCCTAGTCCCTACCTTCTTGGTTCCAGGGCCTAAACATGGACTAGAGGTTATTAAATGACATGCTAAAAGACCATGTTACCCCAAGTAATGAACTAATAGAAACAAGGTGCGATGCGTGGCAGGGCCAACTGTTGGAAAAAGTCCCAAAAAGACTCCCTTGGGGTCTTCTTTCTTTAGTCCCAAATGCCCACTTTTAGTCCCTAAAAGTCCCTCCTGTTTGGTTTAGATGTGACTGACATGGAGTTTTTTTAGTCCCTACACCAAAATGTCCCTGTAAACAAACATCCTCTAATAATGCCGCTGGAAAATTGATGCAATGCCATAGTTAAAATAAAATTACATGTTTAACGAATTTTATTGTTAATATAATCTCTATGTTAATATTAATCAATGCCACCGTTTGAGAAATGCTACTGTCTTGCTTTCTTTCCCATTTAGATAAGGTAGTTGCTTCTTTTTGTTGGCTTCTGTGTCATCCACCGTTATTGACCACTAATTGTTTCCTTTGCACCTCTGTGTAAACAGGGTTATCTACTTCACCTTGTTGCCATTGTGACCTTTTGTTGCACTGCACAAAACACTTTTGTTTTAAGAGTGTTCTGTGCAGTTCAACCAAAATGTCACACCGACAATGTTGCTTGAATGCTTGATCTTAGTGGAACTGCACAAGAGGAGATCTTACTTCCTATCCGTTAAGGCGAATTTGGTTCAGATCTTGTTCTTGTGAGTTGTTTGAATTCTGCATCATGAGAGGTATGTACTAGCCTTCTTTCACATGATTCTGCAGTGTGCTTTCATATGTTGTGCTACTTGTATGATAATGTTGCTTGATTTTAGTGAACTTCACAAATGGAGACAAGACTTCCAATCTGTATGTGCACCGTAATATACCATTGAGGTAAGATAAGGATATTTCACAACTGCTGGCCTGTATTTTGCCACTTTCATCAGAAAATTAAGTTTTGTACTATACTTGTGCTCCCTAATTGACATGCCAAATCTTACATTGAAGGCGAAGCTTATCTTTTATTGAACCAAGTGATGAAGGGGAAGAACAAGCGGAAGAAAAACAAAAATCAACTCCCGGTGCTGTAATGAAGCACTGGAACTATGATGACACAAGTAATGATATAGTTTTGCATCTTAATTTATTGCTATGGCTGGAACGGGCAATTATTTTGCCACTGATTTCATGCCATACGTAATTATCTCTACTTGTGCAAATAGGGATATTCTTTGAAGATACCATATATTTTAGTGGAACTGCACAAGAAGATGGTGGAAACATTAAACTAATCGAGGAGTATATAGTAAGCATGGCCACCCTGTTAGATAGCAACAGATGGTTCCGGAGAAGTGCTTCATATGTATGCTCTACACAATCAGCCTCCTGACAAATGTTGGTACTCGCCCACTGATTTCATCCATATGATTGAGCTTTGTCATCTCTATTGGTGTTGTGCTAATGTTTAGACACTGTCATGAAAAAGTGGTATTGTCCTTGAGAAGTGCTTCATCTGTGTTGTTTTAAATATTTCCTTTCCTTTTTTTCGAGCAAACAGGGATGCTAGCATTTAGTAGTCCTCTTGTCTTTGCACAACAAAATCATCTTCCTCTGAAGAAGAATATGGAGTACGTGAAGTGACTAGTTCTGATTATGTCAGGATGAAGAAGCCCAGTCTATCTTCTCATCAGAAGGAGCAGTTGAAGGATGGTTACATTACTCCCCACAAGACCAAACTAACTTCAGCTCAAAAGGACTGACAAATCTCCATTTTTTTGCTGTGATGCGCGAGTACAATGTTGTTCTAGGATTCTTTCTGGTGAGTTCCATTTTTCTAAAATGTGCTCTACATGGACCATGTATGTGCCTGTTGAAACTATGAATTCATAGTACAGTTTGCTTTATACTAATCACTTTTTTGTATTTGTGCAAACATGGGTGCTCAGCTTAATTTCAACGGGAACTGCACAAAATGTTCATGAATACATCAAATCATTCATTTCCACCACAAGAAAGGAGGTGGCCATAAGTTCAAGGTGTTGCAACATATAAGGGCGAAATCATACAAGCTACGCGCGAATTTGGTTGATTTTGGTGGAACTGCACAAAAAGAACAGTTGGTTTATTTAGCACGAGTTGCCATGTCAATGTCCGAACTGATGGCAAACCCTGCCCATTCCACAATCGTAGGCATTTGATATTTTGGAATGGGACAACCTCCTCAAATTTTGCTCATTGATTTTAGCAGGATATGCGTTTGATATTTTCGAATGGGACACCCTTTGCTGTCAGCAGCGTCGATCAATTTTTTCTTTATTCTTTAGTTGTGAAGTAAATATTGCCTCTGACATGTGAGTCGCTGAGATGCATAATCATCGATTGTTTGGAATGTTCTCTATGAATTGTCAGGCCTGTGTGTTTGATTGCAATGTACAGAAACGCTAAAAAGCTGCTCAAACTCTTTGTACTCCTTCTGTTCCTTTTTACTTCGCATATTGTGAAAGTGCATACTTTTTTGTATAAGATTGGTCAAAGTAGAGATACTTTGACTGCAGACAAAACTTGTATGCAGACTAGAAAGGACTGGAGGGAGTATGTTGGAAATATGCCATAGAGGCAATAATAAAAGCATTATTATTATATTTACTTGTTCATGATAATTGTCTTTTATTCATGCTATAATTGTATTATCCGGAAATCGTAATACACGTGTGAATACATAGACCACAATACGTCCCTAGTAAGCCTCTAGTTGACTAGCTCGTTGGTCAACAGATAGTCATGCTTTCCTGACTATGGACATTAGATGTCATTGACAACGGGATCACATCATTAGGAGAATGATGTGATGGACAAGACCCAATCCTAAGCATAGCACAAGATCGTGTAGTTCGTTTTGCTAGAGCTTTTCCAATGTCAAGTATCTCTTCATTAGACCATGAGATCGTGTAACTCCCGGATACCGTAGGAGTGCTTTGGGTGTACCAAACGTCACAACGTAACTGGGTGACTATAAAGGTGCACTACAGGTATCTCCGAAAGTGTCTATTCGGTTGACACGGATCGAGACTGGGATTTGTCACTCCGTATGATGGAGAGATATCTCTGGGCCCACTCGGTAATGCATCATCATAATGAGCTCAAAGTGACCAAGTGTTTGGTCACAGAATCATGCATTACGGTACAAGTAAAGTGACTTGCCGGTAACGAGACTGAACGAGGTATTGGGATACCGACAATCGAGTCTCGGGCATGTAACGTACCGATTGACAAAGGGAATAGTATACGGGGTTGCTTGAATCCTCGACATCGTGGTTCATCCGATGACATCATCGAGGAGCATGTGGGAGCCAACATGGGTATCCAGATCCCGCTGTTGGTTATTGACCGGAGAGCCGTCTCGGTCATGTCTGCGTGTCTCCCGAACCCATAGGGTCTACACACTTAAGGTTCGATGATGCTAGGGTTATTAGGAAGACTTGTATGTGATTACCGAATGTTGTTCGGAGTCCTGGATGAGATCCCGGACGTCACGAGGAGTTCCGGAATGGTCCGGAGGTAAAGATTTATATATGGGATGTTGTCATGCGGACACCGGAAGGTTTCGGGGCATATCGTTATTGTACCGGGGCCACCAGAGGGGTTCCGGGGGTCCACCGGGAGGGGCCACCCCTCTTGGTGCGCCACATGGGCCGCGTGCGGTAGGGCACCAGCCCCTGGATGGCTGGGCGCGCCCCCCCTTTGGGCCCATGCGGCTAGGGTTGGGGGGGGGAACCCTAAAGGGGGCGCACCCCCTTTGCTTGGGGGGCAAGCCCCCTCCCTGGCCGCCCCCCCCCCCCCCCCCCCCCGCTCTAGATCTCATCTAGAGGGGGCCGGCCCCCTTCCCCCTTCCCCTATAAATAGAGGGGAGAGGGGAGGGCTGAACACCTGATCCAAGGCATAGCCCCTCCCCTCCCCAACACCTCTCCTCCTCCGTTGTGTGCTTGGCGAAGCCCTGTCGGAGTACTGCCTCTCCACCATCATCACGCCGTCGTGCTGCTGCTGGAGCCTTCTTCCTCAACCTCTCCTTCCCCCTTCCTGGATCAAGAAGGAGGAGACGTCGTCCGTACCGTACGTGTGTTGAACGCCGAGGTGTTGTCCGTTCAGCACTTGGTCATCGGTGATCTGAATCACGATGAGTACGAGTCCATCATCACCGTTCCCTCGAACGCTTCCGTATGCGATCTAAAAGTGGTATGTAGATGCAATCTCTATCCCATGACTCGTTGCTTAGATGAACTCATAGATGGATCTTGGTGAAACCGTAGGAAATTTTTTAATTTTCTGCAACGTTCTCCAACAGTGGCATCATGAGCTAGGTCTATGCGTAGTTCTCTATTGCACGAGTAGAACACAATTTTGTTGTGGGCGTAGATCTTGTCAACTTGCTTACCGCTACTAGTCTTATCTTGCTTCAACGGTATTGTGGGATGAAGCGGCCCGGACCAACCTTACACGTACGCTTACGTGAGACCGGTTCCACCGAATAACATGCACTAGTTGCATAAGGTGGCTGGCGGGTGTCTATCTCTCCCACTTTAGTTGGAGCAGATTCGATGAAAAGGGTCCTTATGAAGGGTAAATAGAAGTTGACAAAATCACGTTGTGGTTATTCGTAGGTAAGAAAACGTTCTTGCTAGAACCCAATTGCAGCCACGTAAAAGATGCAACAACAATTAGAGGACGTCTAACTTGTTTTTGCAGCAATTGTCATGTTATGTGATATGGCTAGAAGTTGTGATGAATGATGAATGATATATTGTGATGTATGAGATCATGTTCTTGTAATAGGAATCACGACTTGCATGTCGATGAGTATGACAACCGGCAGGAGCCATAGGAGTTGTCTTTATTTTTTGTATGACCTGCGTGTCATTCAAGAACGCCATGTAAATTACTTTACTTTATTGCTAAACGCGTTAGCCATAGAAGTAGAAGTAGTCGTTGGCGTGACAACTTCATGAAGACACAATGATGGAGATCATGATGATGGAGATCATGGTGTCATGCCGGTGACGAAGATGATCATGGAGCCCCGAAGATGGAGATCAAAGGAGCTATATGATATTGGCCATATCATGTCACTACTATATAATTGCATGTGATGTTTATTATGTTTTATGCATCTTGTTTACTTAGAACGGCGGTAGTAAATAAGATGATCCCTTATAATAATTTCAAGAAAGTGTTCCCCCTAACTGTGCACCGTTGCTAAAGTTCGTCGTTTCGAAGCACCACGTGATGATCGGGTGTGATAGATCCTTACGTTCACATACAACGGGTGTAAGACAGATTTACACATGCAGAACACTTAGGGTTAACTTGACGAGCCTAGCATGTACAGACATGGCCTCGGAACACAGAGACCGAAAGTGTCAGGGAAGCTGATCCACGAACACCTATGGGACCGGCGGACCGAGCGCCTTTCGGTTCGGCGGGGGGCGGAGATCGCACGAAGAGCAGATCGAGGCGAAACACACGAGCAGTTTACCCAGCTTCGGAGCTCTCCGGAGAGATAACACTCCTACTGCTGCATGTCTGAGTGTATTGAGTTCTTGCTCGGGAGCGCTGAGTGCTACAGTACACACTAGCTGCTAACGAGACCGAGCGTGAGTGTTTTTCTGTCTTCGAACCCTCCTCTACGTTGCGCATGGGCCTCCTTTTATATGCTAAAGGGGTCACCGACAGGTGGCAACGCAGGCAAGGGTAAAAATGGAAAAGGAATTGCGGTTGGTACAACTACCTGTACAGTGTATCATACCTAACCCTGACGACAGGGGACAAAGGCATTAAATGCCCGTCTGCGTCGCCCAAATAGTGCAAAAAGGGCCATCAGGGATGCCACCGCTCGCCACGATGGCAGTCTTGTCAGCGTCGCTTGCCACCGTGCACCGCTGGCTGCACAGCCTCTTACCACGCGCGCCTAGAAAGGCCCCAGGGCGACACGTTGGTGGGTGTGCTAGAGCGCGGGTACAGAGTGGTAGCTTGCCGCGGCAAGCGCCTTGCCGCGGTCGTTGTCTTGTCGCGTCCGGAAGCTTGTCGCTCACCGAGCCTTGCTAGGACGTGTGGCGCGTCACGGCAAGTTCCTTGAGATGCCTTGGTTGGCCTTCCCAGCAAGCTCCTCTTGCCGGGGCCTTGTCTCTTTGGCTTGAATACTTTGTTCTTGAATGGCTCCAAAGGAACCACGGAGGACCTTGGCGGTCACCCGGCAAGCCTTGCCGCGGGGTGCTGCGACTGCCCGTGCACAAGTTCAGGATACTAGGGTACCCCTACTCTAGTACACCGACAGGAGCCCCCGGGCCTGGGCCACACATGGCGCCGAGCGCTATTGGGCCAGGCCCAAAACAGGGCACGGGCACGCGCGGCCTAGGTTACGCCGTATCTTACTCTGTATCCACCGCGCCCTCCTTGAACGGCACGCGTCGAATGCAGCGTCATGGGAGAGATCGTGGGTGGTTTCTTTATTCAGAAAGACGGAACGCCCGCCCCCTCCCTCTTTATAAGCAGGGGAAACAGGGTCAGTTCGCCCATCTCGCCGGTTGCTACTCCAATCTCAGAAATCTCCGCCGCTCCCCCCTTCTTCCCAAAGCTGAAAGAGAGCAGCGCTCCGCCCCCCATCGCCACCAGCATCACGAACACCATCGATCTCCCCCACCACCTCCGCCATGGCTCCGAAAGCCGACAAGGGGAAGGTCGTGAAGTCGGCCGAGGCGCAGCGGCTCACGGCGCTGCGAAAGGAGCGGGCAATCTTCCCCCCCCCCCCAGCTCGTCGCGAAGGAGCTGAGGGAGTACTACTACCTCTTCTGGTCGACGGAGACGCGAGCGCATCCGCGTACGAAGGTACTCCCAGCTGCCGCTTCGGAACTGGCTCCGAATGGATACCCTTTCTTCGCATTGTTCTTCTACTGCGGGCTCTGCCCGCCTTTCTCTGAATTTTTCTGCGATATCATGAACACCTACGGGTTCCGCCTCCTTGACTTCACCCCCAATGTTGTTCTGACCATGGCAGTTTTCGCACATCTCTGCGAAAACTTTGTCGGAGTCTATCCAAACGTATCTCTTTTCCGCCACTTCTTTATGCCCCGAGTTGAGAGAGGGGAGCCTTTATCCGGCGGAATCGCCTGGATCTCGAGAGCTGGCAAGAAGGAAGCTTATCTGGAGGGAGAGCTCCGCAGCAAGTGGGAGGAATGGAGAGCAGAATGGTGCTGGATTGTCGAGGAGAACCCGCAGCCATTTACCGCCCAGCGCCAAGCCCCAATAGCGCGCGGCAATGATTGGAGCAATGTGGCCTCGGAAGACGATAGGCTGAAGATTGCCGTCACCCGGATCCTACGCCTCAGGCTTGCCGGGCTCACCGTAGGCGCCGTTGGCGCAGATTTTCTTCGCCGCTGCATCGCCCCCCTGCAGGAGAGGAGGAGACCCGCCTGGGAGTTCCAGAACATGGGGGATATCATGAGGCTGCGCCCGGGCCTCAACTTCAACTTCACTGTCCTGGAACTGGACGCGATGATCCTGGAACTGTTCAAGCGTGATCCTCAGCTTCCCGAAGCGTTCATGTTTCCGAGGGGTGTCGTTCCGCTGTGTAACAACTCCTCGCTCGACCGCATCCATGCAATTATGCCGCTATGCGATTCGCATGGAATTGTCCCAACTTGGCAAGAACCTGCAGACGACGTCATGCGGGATTTCTTTGACGGCTTGGCAGAAGTGCCGGTCCACTCTGATGAACAGAAGAGCCTTACTCGCGACACCACCGAAGAGGCGGTAGCAGCCGCTGCCGCGGGCGAGTTCGGATTCACCGTGGAGGAGGCAGAGGCAGCAGAGGTGGCAAGCCTTGTCGAGCGAGAGGAGCTTGCCGGTGAGGAAGAGCTTGTCGGGCCTGAAGCTGAGTCGAGCGAGCCCGCCGAGGGCGCGAGCGACTCGTTGAAGATCGGCTCCTCCTCCTCCCCACCTTCAGCCAGCTAGCCGTAAGCGGAGCCCCCAGCTCCACCAAGAAGGCGTCTCCGCAAGGCCGAGGACGTAGCGGGGCGGCAGACGAGTCAACAGCCGTCGTGCCGCGCGACACGCTCTACCACGGCAAGCATCATTGCCGCGGGAGCGCCTCACACCGCTGCGGCAACTGGAGCGGGGTCTTCCCGGTCCACCGCTACTGCTCCTGCCAAGCGGACAAGGGAACCTACTCCTCTGCCTCGTCGCACCGGAGGCGAGCCGGACTTCGATCTCTCCGCGCTCAGCTCCGACGAGGAAGAAGAAGAGTAAGATTCTTTGATGTACTTGTAGTTCTTCATTTCTTGTTGTTTTGTCTTGTATCTGATTTTCTTTACTCCGAACCCATTCCTTTTCAGGACTCTGGCCTAAAGAGCGGCGAAGAGAGCCAAGGTCCCGGTGATTGTCATCGAGGACGAACCCACCGCGATAGCAGGGGGCGTGTCCGAGACCACCTTTCCAGACCCGGCAACTTTTCCCCAAAGCAGCCCCCAGCGTAAGTATATGGTTTACTTCCTGCTGTCAGGCGCGCATGGGTGCTCTTTCTTTGCTGATATCTGACTGTTGGTTTGTGTAGGAGCAGAGCAGCCTCACCAGGAGTGCCCGGAAGCCGCTCCCGAAATGCCATCTGCTTCGACTACACCGCCAAGGGAGGATTCCCCGGCAAGGGAGCGTTCTCCGGCAAGGGAGAATTCTCCAGCAAGGGAGCATTCTCCGGCAAGGGAGAATTCTCCGGCAAGGGACAGTTCTCCGGCAAGGGACAGCACTGGCGACCCTCCGGTCGTTGAGACCATGACTGCAGATCCTAGTACAGGTAATCTTCTTGATTGAAAACTTCCCTTGGGTTCTTCTTGTTCTGATTTTCTTTTTGGATATTTGCTTGACTTTTCTCCTTTTTCCGTTCGTCAGATCCATCTGCCACGGAGCCGATGGAAACCGAGGTCGCCGGCGAGGAGAACGCGCGCAGCAATACCGACGACGCCGTTGCCACCGAAGGAGAAGCCGGCGCTGATGATCCCGCCGGCGAAGAGGCTGCCAAAGCTACCGCCGCAGAAGCTGGCGAGGGATCCGGCGATCGCACTGACGTCCCCGAGGCCGCAGGAGCGTCAGGCGCTACGCTGACCGCCGATCCCTCCGCCGCTGCTGCAGCGCCAGGCTCCGAAGAGCCCCAGCCCGGCGCCTATTTGAAGGCCGGCGACGACATCTCATCAAGCTCCCTTGGGCGTCAAGCTCCAGGGCGCCGGTCGAAGGAGAGATCTTGGATGGAGAGGTGCTCGCCTCCGCTGGGCTGACGCTGGTCGACGCGCCAAGCAGCAGCAGCGACGAGCCTGAGGAGGAGCGGCTGCTGTAGAAGCTGTTGTCGCTTTACCGCGCCCGACAGGCCAAGCTGGAATCCCGAGAAGCGCTTGTCGCGAAGGCGGGAGTGGACACCGAGAAGCGCGCGGAGGAGCTCCGGGGTCTCAGGCAGGAAGCTCTCCGATCCCTGGTAGAGGAGCGGGAGCAAGTCGCCGAGGAGTGGAAAGCCTTCCTCCTCGAGAAGGCTGAAGTTGAAGAGCAATAGCGGCTTGTTGCCGAAAAGCTATCTGCGCAGGAAGGCGAGTTGGCGCAGCGCAAGGTCAACCTTGACAGCCACGAGGAGGAGCTTGCCGTGCGCGAGCAAACATTTGGCGGGGCTCTCAAGGAAGCAGAGGATGCTGCTGCAGCTGCCGAGGCCGCCAAGAAGGAGCTGGAGACGAAGATGGCACAGCTGGAGGCCGATCTCAAGGCGAGCAGCGAGAAGCTTGCTGCGCTCAAGCGTGAGCGCGAGAAGGACGCCGCCGCTCATGGCGAGCTGCAGGGTCGTCTCGCCGAGAGGAGCAAGGAGCTTAGCGCCGCCAAGGACTCCAACGCAGATCTTGAGTTGAAGCTGGTTACTTTGACCAAGACGCTCGACGGCGCCAGGGAGCAGGAGGTGGCCTTGAAGGAGAAGATCAAGGCCGACGAGGCGCTGCTGGCCAGTGCTGCTGCCGCCCAAAACGCTTTTAGGGAGAATGTGGAGCACTGGACAGAGGGTCTCGTGGATGTTGCCGCAGCCATCGACGGGGAGCTGGCGCAGCTGGGGATGGAGGATCTCGGGTATTCCTCCGATGAGCACCTCCAACCCAGCGCCAAGCTCAGCTTCTTCTTCAAAGGCGTGGCGACGGCCCTCCAACGACTCCGGGAGAAGATCCCAAAGTATCTGGCCAACGAGTCGCGCAAGATCTGCGCGAGAGCTCTTCAAAAGGTGCTGGTGAAGGTGGCCTTCCGCAACCCAGGCCTCAACCTCACCAACGTCCTTAGGACCTTGCCGCCGGATGCTGATCTGGAAGCGCTCAAGGCCCTTGTCGCACCCATTGTGGACAAGGTGAGCGGGATTAAGAGGGTTGAGGGTGATCGCGTAGATTAGGCCGCCCGTTTTCTCTTTTTCTTTGTCGCTGCTGGTCATGTCATGAGAACAATCTGTTAGAGCTGCGACAAGCTATCTTGTAATATAACTCTATTTTGGGTAGAGATTGCTGTGTTATTTCCTTTACTTGATTCCTTCCTTTGTATGTTTTTGCCCTACGCTTTTAGGGAACTTGTCGGCGCAGGCACCTGGACCGCGAGCGCTGAGTGCGGGACGTCAGCAGCCTGCTGGCGGTGCCGCTTCCGACAAGAAACCTTGTTGCAACTAGTCGCAGCTCACTTAAGTTGTTGAGCGGACTCGAAACAAAGTAAGGGCGCAACTAGCTACGAGTTGGTTCCTCCGCGCACAGGTTTTCCATACAAAGCACGATCGTTCGAGGAAGATAACATAAAAATTTTAAAACTGATTGCTCAAACTTTAGCAACTTAGCTTTTCTGTTGTTTGCTTCCCGGTAAGGCGAAACTTCCTCAAACGACGCTTGGTCCACACCATTATCTTCTCCTTTCCCCTACCTGGCGCGCCAAAGATGTTGGGGAAGCTGATCCACGAACACCTATGGGACTGGCGGACCGAGCCCCTTTCAGTTCGGCGGGGGGCGGAGATCGCACGAAGAGCAGATCGAGGCGAAACTCACGAGCAGTTTACCCAGCTTCGAAGCTCTCCAGAGAGATAACACTCCTACTGCTGCATGTCTGAGTGTATTGAGTTCTTGCTCGGGAGCGCTGAGTGCTACAGTACACACTAGCTGCTAACGAGACCGAGCGTGAGTGTTTTTCTGTGTTCGAACCCTCCTCTATGTTGCGCATGGGCCTCCTTTTATATGCTAAAGGGGTCACCGACAGGTGGCAACGCAGGCAAGGGTAAAAATGGAAAAGTAATTGCGGTTGGTACAACTACCTGTACAGTGTATCATACCTAACCCTGACGATAGGGGACAAAGGCATTAAATGCCCGTCTGCATCGCCCAAATAGTGCAAAAAGGGACCGTCAGGGACGCCACCGCTCGCCACGATGGCAGTCTTGTCAGCGTCGCTTGCCACCGCGCACCGCTGGCTGCACAGCCTCTTGCCACGCGCACCTGGAGAGGCCCCAGGGCGACACGTTGGTGGATGTGCTGGAGCGCGGGTACAGAGTGGTAGCTTGCCGCGGCAAGCGCCTTGCCGCGGTCGTTGTCTTGTCGCGTCCGGAAGCTTGTCGCTCACCGGGCCTTGCCGGGACGTGTGGCGCGTCGCGGCAAGTTCCTTGAGATGCCTTGGTTGGCCTTCCCGGCAAGCTCCTCTTGCCAGGGCCTTGTCTCTTTGGCTTGAATACTTTGTTCTTGAATGGCTCCAAAGGAACCACGGAGGACCTTGGCGGTCACCCGGCAAGCCTTGCCGCGGGGTGCTGCGACTGCCCGTGCACAAGTTCGGGATACTAGGGTACCCCTACTCTAGTACACCGACAGAAAGGTCGAACACGAGTCGTATGGAAGATACGATCAACATGGAGATGTTCACCGACGATGACTAGTCTGGCTCACGTGATGATCGGACACGGCCTAGTCGACTCGGATCGTGTAACACTTAGATGACTAGAGGGATGTCTAATCTGAGTGGGAGTTCATTATAATAATTTTATAAGATGAACTTAATTATCATGAACTTAGTCTAAAACCTTTGCAAATATGTCTTGTAGATCAAATGGCCGCCGCTCATGTCAACATGAACTTCAACGCGTTACTAGAGAAAACCAAACTGAAAGATTATGGCAGAAACTATACGGACTGGGTCCGGAACCTGAGGATCATCCTCATAGCTGCCAGGAAACAATATGTCCTAGAAGGACCGCTAGGTGATGCACCCGTCCCAGAGAATCAAGACATTATGAATGCTTGGCAGTCTCGCGCTGATGATTACTCCCTTGTTCAGTGCGGCATGCTTTACAGCTTAGAACCAGGCTCCAAAAGCGTTTTGAGCAACACGGAGCATATGAGATGTTCAAGGAGCTGAAACTAGTTTTCCAAGCTCATGCCCGGGTCGAGAGATATGAAGTCTCCGACAAGTTCTATAGTTGTAAGATGGAGGAAAATAGTTCTGTCAGTGAGCATATACTCAAAATGTCTGGGTTGCACAACCGCCTGTCCCAGCTGGACATTAACCTCCCGGATGAGGCGGTCATTGACAGAATCCTTCAGTCGCTCCCACCAAGCTACAAGAGCTTTGCGATGAACTACAATATGCAGGGGATGGTGAAGACCATTCCTGAAGTATTTTCAATGCTGAAGTCAGCAGATGTTGAAATCAAGAAAGAACATCAATTGTTGATGGTCAATAAGACCACTAAGTTCAAGAAGGGCAAGGGTAAGAAGAACTTCAAGAAGGACGGCAAAGATATTGCCGCGCCCGGTAAGCCAGTTGCCGGGAAGAAGTCAAAGAATGGACCCAAGCCTGAAACTGAGTGCTTTTATTGCAAGGGGAAGGGTCACTGGTAGCGGAACTGCCCCAAATACTTAGCAGACAAGAAGGCCGGCAACACTAAAGGTATATTTGATATACATGTAATTGATGTGTACCTTACCAGTACTGGTAGTAACTCTTGGGTATTTGATACCGGTGCTGTTGCTCACATTTGTAACTCACAGCAGGAGCTGCGGAATAAGCGAAGACTGGCGAAGGACGAGGTGATGATGCGCGTCGAAATGGTTCCAAGGTCGATGTGATCACCGTCGGCACGCTACCTCTACATTTACCTACGGGATTAGTTTTAAACCTCAATAATTGTTATTTAGTGCCAAGTTTGAGCATGAACATTGTATCTGGATCTCGTTTAATATGAGATGGCTACTCATTTAAATCCGAGAATAATGGTTGTTCTATTTATATGAGAGATATGTTTTATGGTCATGCCCCGATGGTCAATGGTTTATTCTTAATGAATCTCGAACGTAATGTTACACATATTCATAGCGTGAATACCAAAGGATGTAAAGTTGATAACGATGGTCCCACATACTTGTGGCACTGCCGCCTTGGTCACATTGGTGTCAAGCGCATGAAGAAGCTCCATGCTGATGGACTTTTAGAGTCTCTCGATTATGAATCATTTGACACATGCGAACCATGCCTCATGCGAAAAATGACCAAGACCCCGTTCTTCGGAACAATGGAGCGAGCAACCAACTTGTTGGAAATCATACATACCGATGTGTGCGGTCCAATGAGTGTTGAGGCTCGCGGAGGATATCGTTATGTTCTCACTCTCACTAATGACTTGAGCAGATATGGGTATGTCTACTTAATGAAACACAAGTCCGAGACCTTTGAAAAGTTCAAGGAATTTCAGAATGAAGTAGAGAATCAACGTGACCGAAAGATAAAATTCTTACGATCGGATCGTGGAGGAGAATATTTAAGTCATGAATTTGGTACACAATTAAGAAAATGTGGAATCGTTTCACAACTCACGCCGCCTGGAACACCTCAGCGTAACGGTGTGTCCGAACGTCGTAATCGCACTCTATTGGATATGGTGCGATCTATGATGTCTCTTACCGATTTACCGCTATCATTTTGGGGATACGCTCTAGAGACAGCTACATTCACTTTAAATAGGGCACCGTCTAAATCCATTGAGACGACACCGTATAAATTATGGTTTGGGAAGAAACCTAAGCTGTCGTTTCTAAAAGTTTGGGATGTGATGCTTATGTCAAGAAACTTCTACCTGAAAAGCTCGAACCCAAGTCGGAAAAATGCGTCTTCATAGGATACCCTAAGGAAACCATTGGGTATACCTTCTACTTAAGATCCGAGGGCAAGATCTTTGTTGGCAAGAACGGATCCTTTCTAGAAAAAGAGTTTCTCTCGAAAGAAGTAAGTGGGAGGAAAGTAGAACTCGATGAAGTACTACCTCTTGAACGGGATAGTAGTGCAGCTCAGGAAAATGTTCCTGTGATTCCTACACCAACTGAAGAGGAAAATAATGATGATGATCAAGGTACTTCGGATCAAGTTGCTACTGAACTTCGTAGGTCCACAAGGACACGTTCCACACCAGAGTGGTACGGCAACCCTGTCCTGGAAATCATGTTGTTGGACAACGGTGAACCTTCGAACTATGAAGAAGCAATGGCGGGGCCAGATTCCAACAAATGGCTAGAAGCCATGAAATCCAAGATAGAATCCATGTATGAAAACAAAGTATGGACTTTGACTGACTTGCCCGATGATCGGCGAGCGATAGAAAACAAATGGATCTTTAAGAAGAAGACGGACGCGGATGGTAATGTCACCATCTATAAAGCTCGACTTGTCGCTAAGGGTTATCGGCAAGTTCAAAGGATTGAATACGATGAGACTTTCTCTCCCGTAGCGAAGCTTAAGTCCGCCCGAATCATGTTAGCAATTGCCGCATACTATGATTATGAGATATGGCAGATGGACGTCAAAACCACATTCCTTAACGGGCATCTTAAGGAAGAACTGTATATGATGCAGCCGGAGGGTTTTGTCGATCCTAAGAATGCTAACAAAGTATGCAAGCTCCAGAGATCCATTTATGGGCTGGTGCAAGCATCTCGGAGTTGGAACATTCGCTTTGATGAGATGATCAAAGTGTTTGGGTTTATGCAGACTTATGGAGAATCCTGCGTTTACAAGAAAGTGAGTGGGAGCTCTGTAGCATTTCTCATATTATATGTAGATGACATACTTTTGATGGGAAATGATATAGAACTTTTGGACAGCATTAAGGCCTACTTGAATAAGTGTTTTTCAATGAAGGACCTTGGAGAAGATGCTTACATATTAGGCATCAAGATCTATAGGGATAGATCGAGACGCCTCATAGGTCTTTCACAAAGCACATACCTTGATAAGATTTTGAAGAAGTTCAAAATGGACCAGTCCAAGAAAGGGTTCTTGCCTATACTGCAAGGTGTGAGATTGAGCTCGGCTCAATGCCCGACCACGGCAAAAGATAAAGAAGAGATGAGCATCATCCCCTATGCCTCAGCCATAGGATCTATTATGTATGCCATGCTGTGTACCAGACCTGATGTAAACCTTGTCGTAAGTTTGGTAGGAAGGTACCAAAGTAATCCCGGCAAGGATCACTGGACAGCGGTCAAGAATATCCTGAAGTACCTAAAAAGGACAAAGGACATGTTTCTCGTTTATGGAGGTGATGAAGAGCTCGTCGTAAAGGGCTACGTCGATGCTAGCTTCGACACAGATCTAGATGACTCTAAGTCACAAACCGGATACGTGTATATGTTGAATGGTGGAGCAGTAAGCTGGTGCACCTGCAAGCAGAGTGTCGTGGTAGGATCTACATATGAAGCGGAGTACATGGCAGCCTCGGAGGCAGCGCATGAAGCAATTTGGGTGAAGGAGTTCATCACCGACCTAGGAGTCATACCCAATGTGTCGGGGCCAATCAAACTCTTCTGTGACAACACTGGAGCTATTGCCCTTGCAAAGGAGCCCAGGTTTCACAAGAAGACCAGGCACATCAAGCGTCGCTTAAACTCCATCCGTGAAAATGTTCAAGATGGAGACATAGATATTTGCAAAGTACATACGGATCTGAATGTCGCAGATTCGTTGACTAAACCTCTCTCGCGAGCAAAACATGATCAACACCAGAACTCTATGGGTGTTCGATTCATCACAATGTAACTAGATTATTGACTCTAGTGCAAGTGGGAGACTGTTGGAAATATGCCCTAGAGGCAATAATAAAAGCATTATTATTATATTTCCTTGTTCATGATAATTGTCTTTTATTCATGCTATAATTGTATTATCCGGAAATCGTAATACACATGTGAATACATAGACCACAATACGTCCCTAGTAAGCCTCTAGTTGACTAGCTCGTTGGTCAACAGATAGTCATGGTTTCCTGACTATGGACATTAGATGTTGTTGACAACGGGATCACATCATTAGGAGAATGATGTGATGGACAAGACCCAATCCTAAGCATAGCACAAGATCATGTACTTCGTTTTGCTAGAGCTTTTCCAATGTCAAGTATCTCTTCCTTAGACCATGAGATCGTGTAACTCCCGGATACCGTAGGAGTGCTTTGGGTGTACCAAACGTCACAACGTAACTGGGTGACTATAAAGGTGCACTACAGGTATCTCCGAAAGTGTCTGTTGGGTTGACACGGATCGATACTGGGATTTGTCACTCCGTATGACGGAGAGGTATCTCTGGGCCCACTCGGTAATGCATCATCATAATGAGCTCAAAGTGACCAACTGTTTGGTCACGGGATCATGCATTATGGTACGAGTAAAGTGACTTGCCGGTAACGAGACTGAACGAGGTATTGGGATACCGACGATCGAGTCTCGGGCATGTAACATACCGATTGACAAAGGGAATAGTATACGGGGTTGCTTGAATCCTCGACATCGTGGTTCATCCGATGATATCATCGACGAGCATGTGGGAGCCAACATGGGTATCCAGATCCCGCTGTTGGTTATTGATCGGAGAGCCGTCTCGGTCATGTCTGCGTGTCTCCCGAACCCGTAGGGTCTACACACTTAAGGTTCGGTGATGCTAGGGTTATTAGGAAGACTTGTATGTGATTACCGAATGTTGTTCGGAGTCCCGGATGAGATCCTGGACGTCACGAGGAGTTCCAGAATGGTCCGGAGGTAAAGATTTACATATGGGAAGTTGTCATGCGGACACCGGAAGGTTTCGGGGCATATCGGTATTGTACCGGGGCCATCGGAGGGGTTCTGGGGGTCCACCGGGAGGGGCCACCCCTCTTTGTGGGCCACATGGGCTGCGTGGGGCAGGGCACCAGCCCCTGGAGGGCTGGGCGCCCCCCCCCCTCTTGGGCCCATGCGGCTAGGGTCGGGGGGGGGGGGGGAACCTAAAGGGGGCGCACCCCCTTTGCTTGGGGGGCAAGCCCCCTCCCTGGCCACCGCCCTCCCTCTAGATCTCATCTAGAGGGGGCCGGCCCCCTTCCCCCTTCCCCTATAAATAGAGGGGCGAGGGGAGGGCTGAATACCTGATCCAAGGCGCAGCCCCTCCCCAACCCAACACCTCTCCTCCTCCGTTGTGCGCTTGGTGAAGCCCTGTCAGAGTACTGCCTCTCCACCATCATCACGCCGTCGTGCTGCTGCTGGAGCCTTCTTCCTCAACCTCTCCTTCCCCCTTGCTGGATCATGAAGGAGGAGACGTCGTCCGTACCATACGTTTGTTGAACGTGGAGGTGCTGTCCGTTCAGCACTTGGTCATCGGTGATCTGAATCACGGCGAGTACGACTCCATCATCACCGTTCCCTCGAACGCTTCCGTACGCGATCTACAAGTGGTATGTAGATGCAATCTCTATCCCATGACTCTTTGCTTAGATGAACTCATAGATGGATCTTGGTGAAACCGTAGGAAAATTTTCAATTTTCTGCAACGTTCTCCAACATACATGTGAAACTGCTGCAAACGTGGTGATCACCCTGGGAATAATGCTAGTACGTATTGTTTTGCATGTTCATCCAATGCCAGTGATACAGGAATTCGAATTAATCGAAATAAATTCATTCATACACGGTAGGATTTCATATAAACATGCCGGATTTCATTACATTTCATACATTCTTCAACTAAAAAGGGGTGCGCTGGAGGTATAATTAATTAACCGAAGCTACCCACCTGTGTCCCGCTGAGCCGAACAGAAGCTTCAGTGACTTAACTGCAGGTTGATAACCCACAAGTGTAGGGGATCGCAACAGCTTTCGAGGGTAAAGTATTCAACCCAAATTTATTGATTCGACACAAGGGGAGCCAAAGAACATTCTTGAGTATTAGCAGTTGAGTTGTCAATTCAACCACACCTGGATAACTTAGTATCTGCAGCAAAGTGTTTAGTAGCAAAAGTGGTATGATAGTAATAGTAACGGTAGCAAAAGTAAAGATAAATGTTTTTGGGTTTTTGTAGTAGTTGTAACAGTAGCAATGGAAAAGTAAATAAGCAAAGAACAATATGTGAAAAGCTCGTAGGCAATGGATCAGTGATGGATAATTATGCCGGATGTGATTCCTCATGTAATAGCTATAACATAGGGTGACATAGAACTAGCTCCAATTCATCAATGTAATGTAGGCATGTATTCCGTAAATAGTCATACGTGCTTATGGAAAAGAACTTGCATGACATCTTTTGTCCTACCCTCTCGTGGCAGCGGGGTCCTTACGGAAACTAAGGGATATTAAGGCCTACTTTTAATAGAAAACCGGAACAAAGCATTAACACATAGTGAATACATGAACTCCTCAAACTATGGTCATCACCGAGAAGTATCCCGATTATTGTCACTTCGGGGTTGTCGGATCATAACACATAATAGGTGACTATAGACTTGCAAGATAGGATCAAGAACACACATATATTCATGAAAACATAATAGGTTCAGATCTGAAATCATGGCACTCAGGCCCTAGTGACAAGCAGTAAGCATAGCAAAGTCATAGCAACATCAATCTCAGAACATAGTGGATACTAGGGATCAAACCGTAACAAATCTAACTTGATTACATGGTAAATCGCATCCAACCCATCACCGTCCAGCAAGCCTACGATGGAATTAATCACGCATGGCGGTGAGCATCATGAAATTGGTGATGGAGAATGGTTGATGATGACGATGGCGACGAATCCTCCTCTCTAGAGCCCCGAACAGACTCCAGATCAGCCCTCCCGAGAGAGATTAGGGCTTGGCGGCGGCTCGGTGTCATAAAATGTGATGAAACTTTCTCTCTGATTTTTTTCTCGTCGAACGTGAATATATGGAGTTGGAGTTGACGTCGGTGGAGGTCCAGGGGGCCCACGAGATAGGAGGCCGCGCCCTAGGGGGATGCACCCCCTGTCTCGTGGAAAACATGTGGGCCCCCTGGCATTAATTATTTCGCCAAAAATTCTTATTAATTCCAAAAAGTGCCTCCGTGGATTTCCAGGACATTCCGAGGACTTTTCTTTTCTACACATAAAACAACATCGTGGTAGTTCTACTGAGAACAGCGTCAGTCCGGGTTAGTTTCATTCAAGTCATGCAAGTTAGAGTCCAAAACAAGGGCAAAAGTGTTTGGAAAAGTAGATACGTTGGAGACGTATCACAGGTGCAGTTGCTTAACTAACATGTGGCCTGTTGGGCCGACGTGTTAGTCAGCCAACTGCACCAGCAGTTAAGTAGAAGCAGCGTTCTTCTCTAGCGCAACTCTCCGACTCCATGTTGCCGCCAAGAAGCTAACCGTCCGTCAATGGTCAACCCGCCTAGCTTGGCTTCAACCGGAGGGTAGCAGCGGTGGCCTTACTTGGACCCGAGAGGCGGCGACCTACCATGTTCTACTCTTCCTTGTTTTCTGTGTGGCGCGGCCTCGTTGGCAGCGGGGCGGGGCCTCGGTGGAGCCAGCGATGTCCTCTGTCTCGTTGCCGGTGGGCGGCGCCTCAGCGGAGCGGTGGAAATCCTCCCCCACGTTGCCGGCAGGGTGGGGCCTCGGCTGAGCCGGCGATGTCCTCTGCCTCGTTGTTGGCGGGGCGGGGCCTCGGCGGAGCCGGCGGTGTCCCCTGCCTCGTTGTTGGCGCCGTGGGGCCTCGGCGGAGCCGGCGGTGTCTTCTCCCTCGTTGTTGGCGCCGCGGGGCCTCGGCAGAGCAGGGCATCGTCGACGCCAGCGGAGCGGGGACTCTTCGGGGCCGGCATTGTCCTCTGCCTCGTCCTCGGTCTCGCCAAACAGTGCTTCGCCCGCGTCATCGCCCTCTTTGCTAGCCTCTTTGTAGGCGGCTACAGCCTCCGTCACCCGCATGCGGTACCGCTAGCGCTCGAGGCGGCCCTTGTGGGCGAAGCGGTACGAGTCGAGCAGCGCCTCCTGCTCCGCCCACTCCGCGGTGATCTGCTCCTCAGCCTGCAGGTGCTCCTGGAGGAGATGGTGGTTGTAGGCGGCGTCGGCCTGTGCCTCCCGGAGCTGCTCCTCACACATCTACCTCACCCTGTCCATATATTGGGCACGGGCCTCGCCAATGGTCATGGTGCAATGCACCGGCGAGGATGGTGCGGAGGAGGGGGTTGGCGTCGGATCGTCGACTACCATGTTCTCCATTGGGACGTCGCCGTCCTCCGGCTGCCTGCTGGCCAGCCGGTCGGCAGCAATGGCTGCCATCTCCTTGTGGTCCATCGTCCGCCAGCCCCGAAGAGCGCTGGAGCGTGAGGAAGCCATGGTGGGCAGTAGTGGTGTGGATAGGAGAAAGGGAATGGATGCGGATGACTGTGGCTACGGCCAGCGCAGCAGTTTATATAGCAATGGTGGGCGGGTGGAGGGACGGACGTGTGGCGTCGGAGTAGCCGCCTCGGCAACTGCGTATCATTAATGTGTGCGGCAGATCGATGGACGGACGGCGCTTGTGTCATTTGAAGATGGAGCAATCGCCTGCACCGGGAAGCGGGGTAGCCGGTGCTGACTGTTTCGGGCGGAAAGCGCGCGCGGGCGTGGAGATGACTTTACTTGGATAGGATGACAATGGGGACCCACCAGGTCCATAGCCTCACGTATGCAAGTGCCTCCTTATTATATATATATATATATATATAACTATAATTTATTTTTCTTCCTCCTAGTTTCCTGACATCACGGTCCCACACGATTGTCAACCTATGTACTCCCTCCTTTCCGGTTTATAGGGCTTATCTCAAAATTTTAGTTTTTCCATTTTATAAGGCTCATTTTGGTTGTTTTCCATCACATATTCAGACTCCAAGGTGCATTAAATCATTACATGCAAGTATTAAGAGAAAATTGACCAATGCATGTACTTTATGCATGCATGCATTACAATTAATGCATTGATAAACATAATTTTTGGATAACAAGAGCATTAATTAGGTGCTTTTGCAAAACTACAAAAAGTATTCATGGGGAGGCATTACCACTCGCCATCTACATTGATTGGTGAGATTTTTTACTTGAGCATTATAAACCGAAAAGGAGGGAGTAGTCAATAAACAAGAGAATTGCACAAGAAGCGGTCGCCAGCTGGGACCAAGCAGCTCGAGCAGTATTTGTGTTTTTTGAGGTGTGAGCACTGCAGGGTTTTTTGATGTTTACCCCAGATATTAATTTTTCTCCTCTGAACAACAACGAAAACATCACTGTAGGTATTAACTGGGCGGGCTGTGGCCCGTCTAGCCCAGTCCAGATATCCAGCCCAGGTATTAAATTTTTTCAAGCTGAAAATGGCTAGCCCAGCTATACTTTTTTTAGGAATACCCAGGCAAGGTCAAGTTGTTATTCTCCGCCGCGCTGGGCTGCAAATCTTTCCTAGGAGGGATGCATTAGGCTTAACAAGAAAATGGGCTTTAAGTAATTATAAATGGGATGTACTTACAAAAACAGGGTAGTAACTATAAAAAAATGCACCAAACAGTGATTACTTTATAAAATATTAACTTTGGATATTGAAAATTTTAATTTCATTAATTGTTGTGAGCGCAATGTTTCGTTGGATTTTTACGTAATATAAGTTTATGTTGAAATTGTATTTAATCTGACTAGAAATTTCAGAATAAAGATATTCGGATCCCATCAAAATGTGGGAAATTTTATTGAATTCTGTTTTGAATGGTTGGTTGAAATGGACTGTAAATGGGCTGTAGTAAATTCCATTAGAATTCATATATGGGCTACACATTCTTACAAATCTCGAATGTGCTATAAGTTCTCTGCCACACACTTCTGGCCTTACTAAGTTGACGCGTCCCCTAAAAAAACAGAGTTGACGCGTATGCAAGGCTTTGTCAACTTATAGTCAACACACGGTTCTAGCAGCAGTGGTTGTTGGATGTCCATCCAACGGATGCCGTGCTTCTTCTTCAATCTCGGATATTCTAGCTTCTCCCGCCCAAAAATTGATTCCTCCCCCTAACATCTGGGGCACACCGTTTCGGAAGCTGACCTGTGGGCCTACTAAGTTGACGTACCAAGGGCTTTGTCAACTTAGTCAATATAAACGATTCTAGCTGCAGTGACCGTACGATGTCCATCCAACGGCCATCGTGCTTCTTCAACCTCCGGTCTTCTTGCTCCAGCCGCCCAAAGCAGCGCCGGTCGTGCCGCCTGCTCCTGCCTCCTGTGGCCGGCTGTGCTGCCGCGGAGGCCTCACCGTCCCCTACTACTCCCACCGCTGGCCAGGCCATCCCTCCACTCACCCACACCCCCTGTTATTCTGCGGCGATGGCACCGCGAACCAATGAACCCTCGTACTCCTCTCCGTGTGTGCATCCACTGCCTCGTCTTCCTAGGCTCCGCGTCATCTCCTTCCTAGGCCTCGCCATCGTCCACCGCCGTGGTGCTCTCGGCGTGGCGTGGTCAACATGGTCAAGGAACGACTTCCATCGGACGTGGACTGTACGTGGAGAGGCTGACAGCTGGGTCCACGGCAGCCGCAAGGAAGTGCCTCCTTATTACGTGCAAAATAATTATTCCTCCACCTAACAGCGGGGACCCATCGGACGGGCCACCGTATTTCGCGAAAAGAATGATTCGCCCCCTGACTGCTGGGACCTAGGAGCTACATCTTCGCAAGCAAGGAAGTGCGTCCGGGAAAAAAATGATTTGCCCCCCTGACTGTTGGGACCCACCAGCTACATCTTCGCACGCAAGGAACTGCGTCCATAAAAAAACGATTCAGCCCCCAACTGCTCGGACCCACCAGCTACACCTTCACACGCAAGGAAGTGCGTTCGGGCAAAAAAAACGATTCGCCCCCTGACTGCTGGGACCCAGCAGCTACAGCTTCGCACGCAAGGAAGTGCGTCCGGGCAAAAAAATGATTCGCCCCCCTGACTGGTGGGACCCAGCAGCTACACCTTCGCACGCAAAGAAGTGCGTCCGGGCAAAAAAACCAAAATGATTCGCCCCCCTGACTGCTGGGACCCACCAGCTACACCTTCGCAGGAAAGGAAGTGCCTTATAGTCGGGACCCACATGGTCGAAGCGTACGTAGTGTTGTCATCCTGGTCGCGAACGTGTGCGTGCATACTGGTCAATGTAGAGGCGTGCACGTGTCATAGTAGAGGCGTGCACGTGTCATAGTAGAGGCGCGCACGTAGCATGTACACGTACGTACAACGGCCAGGGTGCAAGAAAGAAAATACGGCCACGTATGTGTGCATACGGGCGCGGTCTCGAACGCCTACTCGCGCATACGTAAGGTGAGGGCTCGTGTTCATGGGGAGGCAACAGAATGCGTCGTGTTCATGGGGAGGCAACAGAATGCGTCGTGTTCATGGGAAGGCAACGGAATGCGTCATGTTCATTGGGAGGCAACGGAATGCGTCGTGTTCATCGAGAGGCAACGGAATGCATGGGAGCCAACCAGCTTGGACGGAATAGGTGATGGAAACGAGGCCTAGCGTACCGCAGAACGGAGGAAACGGCCTTGTGTTCGACCGACCACGTTCGGAACAGGGTCCTGTTGATCGGGAGGGGTGTGGTGTACCGCAAAACAGAGGAAACGGACCTCCTACGGTCGAAACGGCGGTCCTGTTGATCAGGAGGGGTGTGGTGTAGTGCAAAACGGAGGAAACGGACCTCCTACGGTCAAAACGGGGGTCCTGTTCATCAGGAGGGGTGTGGCGTACCGCAAAACGGGCCTCCACGAGATACTGTTCATCTCCACCGTCGACCTCCTCGAGCCTCCACGGGCTCCTATTCATCCAGCCTCCACCGCGCGCTACTCCACCGGCTATTGTTCAACCACCCCTCCACGGGGACCCCTCCATCGTCTACTGTTCATCCAGCCCTCCACACAATGGGGTCCTGTTCAACCACCCCTCCACGGGCACCCCTCCACCATCTACTGTTCATCCAGCCCTCCACACCACGGGGTCCTGTTCATCTAGAGGCAACGCCACCGATCACTGTTCATCCAACCCCCACCCCCCGCAACGCTCACTGTTCATCCCAGAGGCAGCATCGATCGGCTTCAGTTAGTAGCATTAGCGAAGGAATAGCTCGATCGGGTTCAGTTAACAACCATCAATCGATCGCTCGGGTTCAGTAATGCGTAGCCTGCAGTGCAATCGCTCGGGTTCAGTTAGAGCCCAATGCCTCGCTCGGGTTCAGTTAGAGCCAACTCCTTGCACACACGCGCGTACGTGTACAAGAGAAACTCGCATGGCTCGGCCCCCGACCTCCCACCGTAACTGACAACTCCCCAAAATTTTCCTACCCCTTGATTCTACCACGGTTTTTTCCGTCATGGACGGCCCAAAGAATGTCATGCAGCTGCGTCTCCGGCCCGCCCAAGATGAAAATCCCATTTTCTGTCATGATTTTTTGTCATAGAAGTAGGAGCCCACCACATCTATGATGATATAGGGTTCTGTCACAATTATCATCATAGAAGTGTCATATGTATGATAGAAAAAAAATTCGTTTGGCCCAAAATGTCACAAATGTGTCTTTTTTTGTAGTGTTGGGGTGACATAGCTCGAAGAGACTGCCTCTTCGGAGGAGGAGGCAGACGAGGTGCAGCATAGGATTGTCTTGGTACAGGTGCAGTTGGACGATACATGCTGTGGGGAATCCATATCTGACGCTTTTGCGCTGACGGGCCCAAAGATGGGCCAGCGTCATGGCTACGCCTGAGGGATCCCTGGTGTTCCTGAAGACCAGTCTCAACCTGAATAGCCTTAGTCACCAAGGTGGTGGAGTCGGCAAAGTCATGAACGAGCAGTGCTAGCTTGATATCTGGGTGAAGTCCATCACGGAACTTTTCTTGCCTATGAGCATCAGTTGCAATGTCTTCTTCAGCATAATGTGACAAGTCCAGAAATTCCCGCCGATAAGCATCTACAGTCTTGTTGCCTTGGGTGAGGTTGCGGAACTCTCGCTTCTTGCTGTCCATGATTCCCTGAGGAATGAAGCGGGCACGAAAGGCAGCTTGGAAATTCGGCCAAGTGATGACCATTCCAGTAGGTAGGGTACGCCTGTGGTTGTCCCGCCGTTGAGTAGCGGGACCCTTCAAAAAGAATGATGCAAAGGTGACATAGCTAGCAGGGGCCACACTAGCAGACTCCATTTCATACGTGATGTCGCTGAGCCAGTCATCAGCATCAAGGGGCTGAGTTGAGATGCGGTAAATAGTTGGGTTGAGGCGCATGAAGTCCTGCAGAGTTAGTGGGGCTGGTTGCTGATTCATATTCGGACGAGGAAACAGAGCCATCATTCCTTCCATGAACTGGCGGTTTAGCTCAAACTGTTGCATCATTCCAGCAAAGAATTCGGGCGGTGGTCGATCGTTGGCACCACGGCCACGACCAGCGGGTCTAACCATCCTGCTAACATGTAACAGGGGGTAGTTCAGTCTCGAGCATTTACAAAGACAACAGATCATTCATGATGAAACATGCATAATGAAAGAGGTACGATGGATACCACTTAGTAGTCAACACGATAGTGTGTGCACTATTCAAGATGCTATTCTAAGGAGTAACTATGGCTTATCCAACTTTGGGGTGAATGTGGTCACGGGATCCTAATGTTAGAGTTAGTAAATTCGTTTAACCCAAGTAGAAGAGAGTTCAGAGTCCCAGAGTATAGATGAGGAGCAAAAGATCCTAATACCACCCAATGGTGACGTGGGCCCGTAAGACAGACAACCAAGTTAGTAAAAGTGTTTTCAGTGACTAGACTCAACTTCGGCCAAGGAGTTGAAAAGGGGGCTACCTACAGGCAGTCGGTTCTAATACCAACTTGTGATGCCCTCGATAATCGTACGCTAATCATACATGCAAATGTGTACGATCAAGATCAAGGACTGATATCACAACACAACTCTAGACACAAATTAAAATAATACAAGCTTTATATTACAAGCTAGGGGCCTCGAGGGCTCGAATACATAAGCTCGACTACAAACGAGTCAGCGGAAGCAACAATATCTGAGTACAGACATGAGTTAAACAAGTTTGCCTTAAGAAGGCTAGCCCAAAAGCTACATCAATCGAAAGGCAAGGCCTCCTACCTGGGAGCCTCCTAACTACTCCTGGTCATCAACGGTCTCCGTCACGTGGTAGTAGGCGCCCTCGGGGTAGTAGCAGTCATCATAGGTGGCATCTGGCTCCTGGGCTCCGACATCAGGTTGCATCAACCGGAAAGAAGGAGAAAGGGGAAGAGGGGAAGCAAAGCAACCATGAGTACTCATCCAAAGTACTCGCAAGTAAGGATCTACACTACATATGCAACATTATCAAAGGAAGACTGTATATCTGGACTGGGCTGCAGAAATGCCAGAATAGAGAGAACGCCTAGTCCTATCGAAGACTAGCATCTTCTGGAAACCACCATCTTGCAGCAAACAGGAGAGAGTAGAGTAGCATAAAGTAAAGTAGTAGTAGTGTTATCAACCTCGGCTAGAGATCCTTTCTAGACTCCCTGCGAGAAAGAAATCCCAGAGCTGTACTATCCATTTCTCATAACAAACCAATTCTCATCACAAGTATCCAGTTCTAGTTGTATCGATCGGGATACAACTCCAAGTGTCGGTTATCGTAGGACAGGCTATCGATAGATGTTTTCTTCCCCGCAGGGGTGCACCAACATACCCACCATGCTCGATTAACTCTGGCCGGACACACTTTCCTGGGTCATGCCCGGCCTCGGCCAAACAATACGCCGCAACCCGACCTAGGCTTAATAGAGAGGTCAGCACACCGGACTAAACCTATGCCCCCCAGGGGTCATGGGCCATCTCCCCAGGAACTCCTACACGTTGCGTACGCCGCCGGTGAGCAGACCTAGCTACCTCCTTAAAATAGGCAGGAGCTTACCAGTCCAACCCGGCGCGCGCCGCTCAGTCGCTGACGTCTATTATGCTTCGGCTGATGTATATGACGCAGAACGCCCATACTATGCCCATGTGATGGTTAGTGCTATTAGGCCAGAGGCCCCTCGGATCAAATATCCAAATCGTAGTGGATTAGGAACGCGCGGTAACAAGCAGAGACTCACGAAAGATGTGACCCCGTTGCCCCGTCTCGTGGTCTTGCGGCAAGGGATAAGAATGCCCGGCCACGCCTCGTAATTATCTCACGGGCACCTTCCAGGTCAACCCGACTCTACATCACTCGCAATTATGCTTGTGCGGGTACCCCTCAGGGTCGACCCGTCTTTAGTAACGTGGTCCAGTGTAAAGTCATAGTAATCATAGTAACTGTGTGTCTAAACATAAAGGGGAAAACCTGAGGAATCACCCCCGGTGAATTCCACTCGATGTACTCACCAAGGTGAACATAAGAGGAATCACCCCCGAGGTTCACACTTGAGGGGTTGCACGACAGTCGTATCGGAAGTGGTTAAGGCGGAATCACCCTCGGCACTCGATAGTAGCCCATCAGTGTCGAGCAACTAAGGGGAAAGTGATGTGCGGTGCCGGGGCCTGGTCTTCGATCCCGTTGATCGGGTCTTCGATGATGAAGCAGGGGCAACAAGGACAAGGTCGGGGTCACTAACCAACCTATACTAAGCATTTTAGGATAAGCAGGTAAGGTACAACAGCAGATACAAAAGCAGGCTATGCATCAGAATAGGAGCAATCAATAACAATATCAAAATCTAATGCAAGCATGAGAGAATGGAATGGGCAATATCGGGGTGATCAAAGGGGGGGGGGGGCTTGCCTGGTTGCTCTGCCAAGGAGGGTTCGTCATGAACGTAGTCGATCACAGGGGCAGCATCAGGCTCGGGGTCTACCGGAGAGAAGAGGGGGGAAGAAACAGTAAATATAAAGCAAACATAGCATCACAAAGCATAACATGGCAATAAGTTGTGCCGGGTGTGACCTAACGTATGGCTGCACGATATAGGTGAAGGGGGAATTCAACCGGGAATGTTTTTCTGTTTCCGTACCAGTGTCAGACAGATGACCGGAGAGGGAAAGTGCCATGTTCAGATAGTTAGAGGCATCTGACAGGTAAACGGACGGCATGTTCGGATTTGTCTCGTTGTTCTGAGCAACTTTCATATAGAAAACATTTTCATCCGAGTTACGGTTTATTTTCTATGATTATTCAAAGATTAAAGCATTTTCAGAAACTATTTAAAATAACAAAAAAGGAATATTGCATCAGCATGATGTCATAATGATGTCAACAGTCAACAAGACGGCTGACCGGTCAAAACTCACATGGGGGACCCACCTGTCATAGACAGTGGGTTAAACAGAGTTTAAACTAATCTAAATTTAGTTAGTAAAACTATTGGGCCCACCTGTCAGTGTCTAATTAACTAAACTAATTAGTCTTAATTACGAAAATGTTTTAATTAGAGGATTAAGCGGTGGGACCCGCACGTCAGTGGCTGGGGCCTGCCCAGTTAGCACGGTTGACCAGGTCAACTGGGTAACAGGGGGCCAGGGCCCCACTGGCAGTGACCCAGGGGGTGGCCCCAGGTGTGCCAGCTCAGCGGGCCGGCGGCTGAACGTCGGCGAGCACGAAAACGCGGTGGAGGGCACCCGGCCTCGTCGGGATTCGTCTACAGGGGGTCTCCAAGGCTGGGGTTAGGCGCATTCGAATGGGGAGTGAGCGGCGAAGCTGCTGCTGGTGGTGGTTTTGCCGGAAACTGCTAGAGACGGCGACGGCGAGCGGACGCCGGAGTTCGGGCGTCGATGGTTTTGGCGCTACGGGGAACGGCCGAGGGTGTTCTTGGGCTCTACGGGATGCTGACAATGCGCCGCGTCCAATGGTGCCACCCACGCAAACCGAAGTGGTCGGAGTTGACCGCCACGATGACGGCAGGCGGCTGCCGGATTGGGAACTCGACGGGACCGGTGCTAGGGACTACTAGAGGGAGAGAGGGAGGGCGCCGCAGGCACGATGGCTCACAATGAAGCCATAGGGGGGATGACAGTGGGCTTGAGGGAGGTCGGGGCGGTGCTGGGGGCGACGAATCACCAACGAGCGGTGGCGGAGACCATTAGGGAAGACGGGACGATGGCGACGTTGATGGGGCTTCCCCGCCTCGTTCCGGTGAGGTAGTCGACGAAGGCGTCGACGACGAGCCTCCTAGACCAGCTGGCGAGGCGCGGGGTGGGCGGTGGCCGCGGCTAAGGTACAACCATGGAGACGTGTGACACTCCAAAAATTTTGATTTGGTTTTTTTAAAAAAAATTGAAGGAGGCTATTTAAAATCATTCTAAAAAAGGGCTCTCCTTCTCAAAATTCTCCCTTATGACAATTTTTTTTATTTTGGGTCATCCTCAACCTTGATGTTTGGTTTTGAAGGCTTTTCATTTGGTGTTGACTCATCAGAATTCATTTTTGAAAGTTTTTCAATTAAAAAGAAATCCTATGGGTTTTTGATTTATTCTTTTTATTCAAACCATTCTCTTTTACCATGCCTCATGTTAAAACTTTCTTCCAAAACCCCTCCCTCCACTTTGGGTCAAGTCAAGTAGCCAATCCTAGCAAGTTCAACCTATTTTTGATTTTTATTCCATTTATTTTATCCCCAAAACTATTTCTGTCTTTCATTTTGGACCTAGGTGATTTACAAAGGAACTAACTGATTTCTTTTGAGTTTTGATTCAAACCAACTCCTTTGACTAGTCCTTAGCACCCCCAACCTAGATCCATCAAGATCCACTCTTCCACAATTCAAAAATTTCAAGTTTTGCTCACTGCAAGTTTGGACCAGATTATTCATTTTTGTTGAAATTCAATATTTTTCTTCTCCAAAAATTCTGGGATAAATCAGGCAGCCCCCAGGTGCATTGAGAGGTCACCTCACCAAAGATCAGCTCCAGAAAATTTCTCCACATGCCAAAATCAGTTCATCGAGCACCTGGCATGCACTGTTGTTGTTCAAATTCAGAAAGTTCAGACTTTTAGTGTTCCTGTTTCGCCGTCAGTGTCGTTTTCTTCAGAGCACGGCGTCGATCTCGCCAGTAACTGCAGTGGCGCCTTGCTCCCTGTTCCCCCTCCTTATCCAGAGCGCCGCATGATCATTTGGACGGGCACCATCGTCGGGGGTGACGTGTCTTGCCGACGCCGGCAGCTTCTGCGGTGGCAGAGCCACCCGTGGCGGCCAACAGGGGCAAGCACCACCTTTCGGCACCGTCCAACACCGCCCAAGCCACCTGAAGCCTCCGCGTGGTTGTCTGCTTGCCTGTGCATGCTACGGCACCGTCACCGTGGCCTGAGCAGGGCAGAGCGTGCTCTCTACCGCCGACGAGCTCCGTGCGCCGTTCCGTTGGGAACTTGGAGTATCAACCAAGGCAGGCCAAACTTAGCACTTAAACAGAACCAGTAGACCCTCACGGTGATGCCTTGCCCCATAAACCACCTGACCGACCACTGCCCCACCGTAATCGTCACCAGAGTTATCCCATTCACAGCCACCGCCTCGGACCAGCTATAAAAGGAGCCGTCGAGCTCGTTCCCGACCCCGCACCACACCTCCACCTCACCAGAGCCCCACCTAGCCACTAGAAGGACCCCGAGGAGGTCTCCTTCCTCGACTCCGGCCGCCCCGATCCGCCTCGGGCTCCAGCTTCATTCACTCAGGTGAGACCATCCCCGCCTCCCAAACCGCGTCAGCAACCCTCTAGTGCACCCAGTGCTCTAACCCGAGCCCCAATTCTTCCACCAACACCCGAACCACCTTCCACCAGAGTTGCGGCCGCCGTCGACGTGGTGCTCGCTGATGACCAACTCCACCACCCACAGGTGCGGAAGGACCCAAGGAACCCGTAGGTACCCTCCTTTCTCCCTACCTCACCGTGGATCGCCGTCGGCGACCACCGCAGCCTTCGAGCGCCGGTGACTCTGTTTCAGCGTTTAAACCCGACGGGTGGGACCCCCCGTCAGCTTTTTCCTTTTTTTGAAACGTTTTCTGAAAACGCCTTCGGCCAAATACGCCTTCTAAAACGAAACTTTTTTCTGCCTTTTTCTGTTCTACCCCCTGGAAACTTTCTCTTTCATTACAGATAAGTCACTGGGCTAAAACTTTAATAACTTTTAAACAGAAAATGATTTTTTATTGATTCTTTTTCTGTCATCTTTATTTGTCTGTCTAGTTTTTTATCATATTTATTTGAAAAATATTTGGAACACTTATTGTGCACATACGGTATTTACGTTAGTATGTACTTTCTTTATATTGTAGATACCGGAGGAGGTGACGGAACCGCGAACTTCACCGAGCTCGACTCCGACTACTCTGAATGAGGCAAGCATGTTTGAACCTTTGATGATGAGTGTTTTGCATGTTTGCTTGAGTAGTTATTTCATGGCATGTTTATATGAATAGCCGTAAGTGTTATATTGCCTGCAAAGCTAATACAAGTGAGCTTCGAAACTCGATGGGTTATTTGATGTGAGTTTACATGATCATGTGGTGACATGAAAGGTGGTAAGATGGTATTGTTGAAGCATGCCAGTCTTAGGCCAAACCATTTAACTCCAGTGTTAACGTGGAGCAAGTCACGTTACCATCCATTTCCTTTCTGCTACCATATGTTTTCTACAAAGAATATGGTTTAGTAAGTTGCAAACCTCTTTCCTAGTGCACACCAAGTAGAGAGGCCGTGATGAGGGTTCCATGGCCCTGGATTAAAGCCAGTCATCCGGTTAGGGGGCGTGGGTGTTTCCGGTTGGGACCGAGAGGGGGGCACCCCTTAGAGCGCGCGATATAAATTTGATCCCATGCTACTCGAGGTTGTGGCCTCCCCGTCTCAAAGTTTTTCTTGAACGTTGCCTAGGGTGATTCCTGGCATTGGGAGGTGGAATGGGTGTGTACTGGTTAGATGTGTTTCTTCTGAAAGTCCGTAAACGGAACTAGTCCCCCGTGACTACTCAAATCCGGTTGTTGTGGTTAAATAGTACAAACTCTGCAGAGTCAAAATCATTCGAGTAACCGTATCTATGGTCAAGGATCGTGTCAACTTGTCTTGTCAGTCTCAGCGTCAGTCTCAGTATAATCTCCGGTGAATAAACATGAGTGTTAAATCCGGCTGAATGATTATTCCTGTGGACGGACTAACCCGTTTATTATTATGTACTGAGTATTTCCTTGGAGTGATTTAACTTCATGAATATATTGAATACGAATGATGAAATATAAGCCCTTTATGTGATGTCGCTGAGACGTCCGACTGTGGCACTCTTGTTATTTACTTTCGATATAAGCCCTTTATGAGATGTCGCTCAGACGTCCGACTGTGGCACCTTTGTTATTTACTTTCGATATAAGCCCTTTACGTGATGTCGCTCAGACGTCCGACTGTGGCATCACTATTATTTATTTTCATTATAACCCCTTTCCAAGATGTCACGTAGACGTCTGACTGTTGCACGCACTGTCATTTCCATTCAATATAAGCCCTTTATGTGGCGTCGCTCAGACGCCCGACTGCGGCATGTTAAATTATTTTTACCTTTCGAGGCGTCGCTTAAGACACCCGATCGGTTTTCAGTTATTTTATTGGGATTTCGGGAGGACTACGGCCTGTCTTCCTTTTTATTTAACATGCCGTGAAAAATTTATTATTTGAGTGTGCATTGCTAACTGCTCATGGTGCATCATGTTTGCATTTGTTATATTTGATGTCCGTACTGTCTTGCGAGTACATTCAAAGTACTCACCTGGCTTGTTGATTTGGCCAGATGTTGATGAAGGCGATCTTATGGATGAAGAGTACGATAGCGAGTCCGACGCCTAGAGGAGTCCCAGTCAGTCCCATGCGATCCTGGAATTGGTCACTTGTATCTTATACGCTTCCGCTACCCAAATAAAATCATCGAGCCTCACTTCGACGCTCGATGAGCTGCAAGATTAGGAGTCATATCACCCACTTCACTGTGACATATCCACCACCACTTCTATTTCAAGTTAGTAGTATGCCACCACACCCTCGTGTCATGTCCGCCCTTATGTATAATATTGGTGTGCTTGTAAAAAAATTGTTGAGCAACCTCAGCTCAACGCTGTATAATATTTAGTACTACTGGATTTCTGTATCAAGGATTTGTCTACCAGTAAGGAGGATTTTCCTATACTGGTTTATATAAAGGTCAGTTTCTCAATAAGTTTTTATTGGAAAACCGGTCATGACAAACTTGGCACCAGAGCCAGGCTGACTGTAGGAAGCCACTAGGTGCGATCGCTAAACGGTTATTAGCGTAATAAGTTCTATTTAACATTTTGCAAATGTAGCAATTTTCTGTTAGTCATCATAAATTTATGATTTGACTATTCGGACTTTTTGTCTACTTTTGTAGATGGCTGGCAACGACAGTGAGTCGCAGGTGTTCGCCAATGTACCTGAAGGATACGTCAAGCTTCTCGTCTCCATCGTCAAAATCGTGATCGGGTCATCGACTCGTCCGGAGTTCACACTCTACCGGCACAAGATCAGCGACAGTCTGTCCATGCACTAGGCCGTGGTGCAATTCAAGGGGGGACGTGTTGAGTCACGCCGCTTCCGGTTTGTGGGAAGGGCCATGCCTTCGGAGAGGCATGCTATGCAGATGGCTGCGCGTGAGGCGATAACTCGTCTTCGGGATGTTCTTCCTTCAATGAAGACTCGACGCTACCGCTACCTCCCATGCCACGTTCCATACACATGTCACTATGCATTCGCTTGACCTAGGGGAGAGAGAGATGAGGCTATTGAAATGTTAGTTGAGTACCTCAAGGCCCTCGAGGCAGCCTTTGATAACCTCGTGGACGACCTTGTGGCCGCTCGTATGGACGTCGTGCATAACTGTTCCGCCAGCAGGAGGGAGCTCCCCCACACAGCACCACCACTGACATATGTCTCATCCTCAGCATCCTATGCACCTGCCACCCTCGCCACGGCTTGCCGCCTGCCTACTCCTAAAGAATTTGACCGAGTTATCGCTCCTACTCCAGTCAGAGCTACACCACCTACCTCACCCGCACCAGCTCCACAGCTCAGTACTTCACGTCTGGAGCCTACTAGTGAGGAGGAGGTTGAGTCTCCAGCATCACTGGGTCTTACCCTCGGCAGGCCGAGGGAAATCCTTACCATCTCCGACTGAGTGCGCCTAGCAGCCGTGCAATGTGTCAGCTTGTATGATATGTTTATATGTATATAGGTTGTGAGAAGTAGTTTGTGTGCGCATCATGTAGGAACTGGGAGAAGTGCACTAGCCTAAATAACATGTCAGGAATGTGTACGCATATCCTAAGTGATGTATTGTATAACTACGGCTTGCATGTAAGATATGTACTGAGCGGTCCTTCTCCATGCGCAATCAAGTATTTCCTTGAAAAATGTTGGAATTTGTAATTTTTCGTCTTGCAAAATTATTTATTCTGCCTCTCAACTTTTCTCATAAGTTTTACAAAAAAATACCCCAGAGTGGAAAATGCCTCATCCTTGGACTCGTTCCATGCCAAGTCCGCCGGAAGAAAATTTTGGCACGCAGACAAGCAACAATTTCACACAGGGGTAGTCAAGTCAGCAAGGCAGTGAAGCAGCATTTTCTCAAGTATGCCGCCTTTATGAACAAAGCCAGCAACAACATCAAGACATGATGAACCATGTCATCAATATGGGAAATCACCGTGGACCATATCAGCAGCAATCCAAACAGTCTGAACTACAAAAGAGGCGTCCCCCAACATTCTCGCACACTGACAAACCTCTTGAGGCTGATGATTGGAAAATTAATTATTGCACAATGTTCAAACCGTGAGAAGGTACTATATGCACCGCACTATCTCACTGGAGCAGCTGCATCATGGTGGGAAAATTTCCTACACATGCACCCCAATGAAAATGATATCACCTGCGAGGAATTTAAAGAAGGTTTTCGTGGGGCGCACATTCCCAGAAGTATTATGAAGATCAAGAAGAGGGAGTTTGATGACCTCAAATAGAGAACCATGACAGTAACTGAGTACAACAGTCAGTTTACTCTATTGTCTCGTTACGCCAACAAAGAGCATATGACTGAAAACAAGAAGATGGAAAAATTCCTGGATGGTCTGGCACTAGCGCTTAAATGCCAGCTGGTTGTACACACCTTCCCGGATTTCAAGACACTTGTGGACAAAGCTATTACCTTGGAAAATGAGCGCCGCAGCTTGGAGGATTTTCGCAAGCGCAAAAGGGACCAGACTACTCTTGCTCGCAACCACCGGAGCAAGACGGATTTTCAGAAAGGTGGGGCACACAAACCCACGACCAATGTTTCACGCCCAAACAAAAATTTCCATGCGAGGGACAAGGAGTTTACATATCGCCCAGGTGTTACTTGCTACACTTGTGGAGAAGAAGGACACTATGCCAAGCAGTGTCCCAAGCCAAGGAACTCGGCCCCCAAGCCGAACAACAGTGGCAATAATTCAACGCCCAAGCGGAACAACTTCAACCCCAATAACAATCACAAGAAGGGTCACTTGAACCACATGACCAGGGAGGAAGCACAGAAGGCCCCGGATATCGTACTCGGTACGTTCCCTGTCAACACAATACCTGCCACGGTTTTGTTTGATTATGGAGCTTCTCACTCGTTCATTTCAAAGAAATTTGCTTTGCAAAATGATTTTTCGATGCTTCCCTTGGAAAAATCCATGATCATCAAGTCCCCTGGGATTAAGCAAGTTACTCAGAACTACTGCCAAGGTGTGGTTATTGATCTTGATGTACTAAAGTTTCATGCAAACCTCATCGTATTGGAAAATAAGGGACTGGATGTTATCCTAGGAATACACTGGTTAACCACCAACAAAGGATTTATTGACTGCTTCAATCGGACTGTCATTCTTACCCATCATCACGGGAAGACAATAAAAATTGCAGCTCAAGAAAGACAAATATCACGGCAACCAAGGTTGAACAAGGTGGACATCTCAGAATTAAGCAAAGTTCCAGTGGTGTGTGAGTTCCCCGACGTATTTCCCGAAGAACTACCAGGCATGCCACCAGACCGGGAAATAGAATTCATCATTGAGCTAGCACCTGGAACCACCCCCATTTACAAGAAGCCCTATAGAATGGCACCCTCCGAGTTGGTAGAATTAAAGAAGCAAATAAAAGAATTACTGGACAAAGGATTTATATGAGCCAGCTCCTCACCTTGGGGTTCACCAGTATTATTTGCCAAGAAAAAGGATGGGACACTAAGATTATGTATAGACTATCAAGCACTCAACATGGTCACCATCAAAAACAAATATCCAATGCCACGGATAAATGACTTATTTGACCAGCTCGCACAAGCCAAGGTCTTCTCAAAAACCGATTTGAGGTCGGGGTATCATCAATTAAAAGTACGGATAAAAGATATTCCCAAGACAGCATTTACCTCCAGATACGGACTATATGAGTTTACAGTAATGCCGTTTGGACTGACAAACACCCCCGCATATTTTGTCCACCTCATGAACAAAGTATTTATGAAATTTATGGACAAATCTGTTGTGGTATTCATTGACGATATTCTGGTATACTCCAAGACACCAGAAGAGCACGCTGAACATCTCAGGATTGTACTGGGAGAACTAAGGAAACATCAATTATACGCCAAGTTCAGCAAATGTGAATTTTGGTTAAGACAGGTTGGGTTTCTAGGCCATGTACTAACCCAAGAAGGTGTTGCCGTAGACCCGGAAAAGGTCAAGGTTGTACTTGGCTGGAAACCACCAGCCAACGTAATGAATGTACGAAGTTTCTTGGGAATGACAGGATATTACCAAAGATTTATTGAAGGATTCTCCACCATAGCAAAACCAATGACACAGTTGCTCAAGAAGGATAAGAAGTTTGTATGGACTGAAGCCTGCAAGAAAATTTTCCAAGAACTCAAAAGGAAATTGACAACAGCACCAGTATTGGTTGTACCAGACAAACACAAAAGTTTCGAAGTGTATTGCGACGCATCCCGAAAGGGCCTCGGATGCGTGTTAATGCAAGAAGGCAAAGTAGTCGCTTACGCTTCCAGGCAACTATGAAAGCATGAAGAGAATTATCCCACCCATGACTTAGAGTTGGCAACAGTCAGTCATGCACTCAAGGAGTGGAGACACTTTTTTCTTGGGAACCGTTGTGAAATATATATGCACCATAAAAGCCTCAAATATATTTTCACACAACCAGAACTCAATTTGCGACAACGGCGCTGGTTGGAATTAGTGAAAGATTATGATGTTGGCATTCACTACCATCCAGGAAAAGCAAATGTAGTGGCGGATAATCTTAGTCAGAACGCCAGCTCGGGAAACGACAGTCTACCAAATTTGAGACCTGAACTTCAGCAGGAGTTTGCTAAACTCAACTTGGTAATGGTCACTGAAGGCAATGTGTCGAATTTGGAAATACAGCCTACCCTGATAGATCAGATTAAGGAGGCTCATCATGGACACCCCAGCATCGAAGGCATAAAAAGAAAAGTGAGTTTGGACAAGTCCTCAGAATTCGTCATAGATGATAAGGGAATATTGTGATATGGAGATAGGCTTTGCGTACCAAATATAGAAGACCTTAAATAGCAAATTCTAGCCGAAGGCCACACCGCTCCATATTCAATCCACCCTGGGGGAACCAAAATGTACAAGGACCTTCAGGAAAAGTTTTGGTGGCACGGTATGAAAAGGGACATAGCCACATTCATCGCATGTTGTGATTCATGTCAGCGCATTAAGGCCGAGCACCAAAAACCAGCAGGACTATTACAGCCAAACAAGATACCCGAGTGGAAATGGGACGAGATTGGAATGGATTTTATTGTCGGACTACCTCGGTCACGATACGGAAATGACGCCATATGGGTCATCACAGATAGATTGACTAAGGTGGCACATTTCATCCCAGTAAAGAGAACTCACACCACTCAGAAGCTTGCCAGGCTTTATCTCTCCCGTATCGTCTGTCTGTATGGAGTTCCAAAGACTATAATATCTGACAGAGGCACCCAATTCGTCTCTAGATTTTGGGATCAATTACAACAAGCTCTGGGAACTCAACTAGCATTCAGTACAGCATACCACCCCCAGACTGATGGACAAACTGAACGCATGAACCAAATTCTAGAGGACATGCTGAGAGCTTGTGTCCTCAACTATGGGACCAGTTGGGAAGAGAGCTTTCCATATACAGAGTTCGCATACAACAACAGTTATGAAGCCAGCCTACAAATGGCACCTTTTGAAGCCTTGTATGGGCGGAGATGTCGTACCCCACTAAATTGGTCAGAGACCGGAGATAGCCGTATCTTCGGCCCAGACATGCTCAAGGAAGCTGAGGAGAAAGTTAAGCTAATCAGAGACCGACTCAAGACAGCTCAAAGCCGACAAAAGAGTTATTACGATCGAAAACATCGGGTAGTCAGTTTTGAACCCGGTGAGTATGTGTACCTACGACTATCGCCTATGAGGGGCCTGCAACGATTCAAAGTTAAAGGAAAGCTAGCGCCAAGATTCATAGGACCCTTCTGTGTAGTTGCACGAAGAGGCACAGTAGCCTACCAGCTAGACCTACCCGAAGAACTGTCAGACGTCCACGACGTGTTCCACGTCTCACAGTTGAGGAAATGCGTAAGCAACCCAGAGAAGCATGTATCTCATGAAGACATTGACGTGCAACCAGACCTCACCTACAGGGAACATCCAATAAAAATATTGGAGGAGTCTGAAAGGAGGACCTGTCAGAAAACAATTAAGTTTTTCAAAGTTCAGTGGAGAAATTACACCGAGGATGAAGCAACATGGGAAAGAGAGGATTTCCTTCGGACACAACACCCACACCTATTTGAGGATCAGCTAAAATCTCGGGGACGAGATTTTTCCTAAGGGGGTAGGTGTTTTTAAATTTTTTATTTATTTTTATTTGAAGGAGACTATTTAAAATCATTCTAAAAAAGGGCTCTCCTTCTCAAAATTCTCCCTTATGACAAAATTTTTATTTTGGTTCATCCTCAACCTTGATGTTTGGTTTCGAAGGCTTTTCATTTGGTGTTGACTCATCACAATTCATTTTTGAAAGTTTCTCAATTAAAAAGAGATCCTATGGGTTTTTGATTTATTCTTTTTATTCAAACCATTCTCTTTTACCATGCCTCATGTTAAAACTTTCTTCCAAAACCCCTCCCTCCACTCTGGGTCAAGTCAAGTAGCCAATCCTAGCAAGTTCAACCTATTTTGATTTTTATTCCATTTATTTTATCCCCAAAACTATTTTTGTCTTTTATTTTGGACCTAGGTGATTTACAAAGGAAGTGACTAATTTCTTTTGAGTTTTGATCCCAAACCAACTCCTCTCACTTGTCCTTAGCACCCCCAACCTAGATCCATCAAGATCCACTCTTCCACAATTCAAAAATTTCAAGTTTTGCTCACTGCAAGTTTGGACCAGATTTGTCATTTTTGGTGAAATTCAATATTTTTCTTCTCCAAAAATTCTGGGATAAATCAGGCAGCCCCCAGGTGCATTGCGAGGTCACCTCACCAAAGATTAGCTCCAGAAAATTTCTCCACATGCCAAAATCATTTCCTCGAGCACCTGGCATGCACTGGTGCTGTTCAAATTCAGAAAGTTTAGACTTTTAGAGTTCCTGTTTCGCCGTCAGTGTCGTTTTCTTCAGAGCACGGCGTCGATCTCGCCAGTAACTGCAGTGTCGCCTTGCTCCCTGTTCCCCCTCCTTATCCAGAGCGCCGCATGATCATTTGGATGGGCACCATCGTTGGTGGTGACGTGTCTCGCCGACGCCGGCAGCTTCTGCGGTGGCAGAGCCACCCATGGCGGCCAACAGGGGAATGCACCACCTTTCGGTGCCGTCCAGCACCGACCAAGCCACCCGAAGCCTCCGCGTGGCTATCTGCTTGCCTGTGCACACTGCGGCACCGTCACCGTGGCCTGAGCAGCGCAAAGCGTGCTCTCTACCGCCAACGAGCTCCATGTGTCGTTCCGTCGGGAAGTTGGAGTATCAACCACGGCAGGCCAAACTTAGCACTTAAACGGAACCAGTAGACCCTCACGGTGATGCCTAGCCCCCTAAACCACCTGACCGACCACTGCCCCGCCATAATCGTCACCGGAGTTATCCCGTTCACGGCCACCGCCTCGGACCAGCTATAAAAGGAGCCCTCAAGCTCGTTCTCGACCCCGCGCCACACCTCCACCTCACCAGAGCCCCACCTAGCCACTAGAAGGACCCCGAGGAGGTCTCCTTCCTCGACTCCGGCCGCCCCGATCCGCCTCGGGCTCCGCCTTGATTCACTCATGTGAGACCATCCCCGCCTCCCAAACCGCGTCAGCAACCCTCTAGTGCACCCAGTGCTCTAACCCGAGCCCCAATTCGACCTTTGCAGCCCTCCTCGGTGAGATCCACCAACACCCGAACCACCGTCCGCCGGAGTTGAGGCCGCCGTTGACGTGGTGCTTGCCGACGACCAACTCCACCACCCACAGGTGCGGAAGGACCCAAGGAACCCGTAGGTACCCTCCTTTCTCCCTACCTCGCCGTGGATCGCCGCCGGTGACCACCGCAGCCTTCGGGCGCCGGTGACTCTGTTTTAGCGTTTAAACCCGACGGGTGGGACCCCCCCGTCAGCTTTTTCCTTTTTTAAACGATTTCTGAAAACGCCTTCGGGCAAAATACGCCTTCTAAAACGAAACGTTTTTCTGCCTTTTTCTGTTCTACCCCCTGGAAACTTTCTGTTTCATTATAGATAAGTCCCTGGGCTAAAAGTTTAATAACTTTTAAACATAAAATGATTTTTGATTGATTCTTTTTCTGTCATCTTTATTTTTCTGTCTAGTTTTTTACCATATTTATTTGAAAAATATTTGGAACAATTTTTTTGTGCACACACAGTATTTACGTTAGTACGTACTTTCTTTATACCGTAGATACCGGAGGAGGTGACAGAACCGCGAACTTCACCGAGCTAGACTCCGACTACTCCGAACCAGGCAAGCATGTTTGAACATTTGATATGATGAGTGTTATGCATGTTTGCTTGAGTAGTTATTTCATGGCATGTTTATATGAATATTTGTAAGTGTTATATTGCATGCAAAGCTAATACAAGTGAGCTTCGAAACTCGATGGGTTATTTGATGTGAGTTTACATGATCATGTGGTGACATGAAAGGTGGTAAGATGGTATTGTTGAAGCATGCCAATCTTAGGCCAAACCATTTAACTCCAGTGTTAACGCGGAGCAAGTCACATTACCATCCATTTCCTTTCGGCTAGCATATGTTTTCTACGAAGAATATGGTTTAGTAAGTTGCAAACCTCTTTCCTAGTACACACCAAGTAGAGAGGCCGTGATGAGGGTTCCATGGCCCTGGATTACAGCCAGTCATCCGGTCAGGGGGCATGGGTGTTTCCGGTAGGGACCGAGAGGGGGGCACCCCTTAGAGCGCGCGATATAAATTTGATCCCATGCTACTCGAGGTTGTGGCCTCCCCGTCTCAAAGCTTTTCTTGAACGTTGCCTAGGGTGATTCCTGGCATTGGGAGGTGGAATGGGTGTGTACTGGTTAGATGTGTTTCTTCTGAAATTCCGTAAATGGAACTAGTCCCCCGTGACTACTCAAATCCGTTGGTTGTGGTTAAATAGTAAAAACTCTGCAGAGTAAAAATCATTCGAGTAACCGTATCTATGGTCAAGGACCGTGTCAACTTGTCTTGTCAGTCTCAGCGTCAGTCTCAGTACAATCTCCGGTGAATAAACATGAGTGTTAAATCCGGCTGAATGATTATTCCTGTGGACGGACTAACCCATTTATTATTATGTACTGAGTATTTCCTTGGAGTGATTTAACTTCATGAATATATTGAATACGAATGATGAAATATAAGCCCTTTATGTGATGTCGCTCAAACGTTCGACTGTGGCACTCTTGTTATTTACTTTCGATATAAGCCCTTTATGAGATGTCGCTCAGACGTCCGACTATGGCACCTTTGTTATTTACTTTCGATATAAGCCCTTTACGTGATGTCGCTCAGACGTCCGACAGTGGCATCACTGTTATTTATTTTCATTATAACCCCTTTCCAAGATGTCACGTAGATGTCTGACTGTTGCATGCACTGTCATTTCCATTCAATATAAGCCCTTTATGTGGCATCGCTCAGACGCCCGACTGCGGCATGTTAAATTATTTTTACCTTTCGAGGCGTCGCTTAAGACACCCGATCGGTTTTCAGTTATTTTATTGGGATTTCGGGAGGACTACCGCCTGACTTCCTTTTTATTTAACATGCCGTGAAAAATTTATTATTTGAGTGTGCATTGCTAACTGCTCATGGTGCATCATGTTTGCATTTGTTATATCTGATGTCCGGACTGTCTTGCGAGTACATTCAAAGTACTCACCTGGCTTGTTGATTTGGCCAGATGTTGACGAAGGCGATCTTATGGATGAAGAGTACGATAGCGAGTCTGACGCCTAGAGGAGTCCCAGTCAGTCCCATGCGATCCTGGAATTGGTCACTTGTATCATATACGCTTCCGCTACCCGAATAAAATCATCGAGCCTCACTTCGACGCTCGATGAGCTGCAAGATTAGGAGTCATATCACCCACTTCACTATGACATATCCACCACCACTTCTATTTCGAGTTAGTAGTATGCCACCACACCCTCGTGTCATGTCCGCCCTTATGTATAATATTGGCGTGCTTGTAAAAAAATTGTTGAGCAACCTCAGCTCAACGCTGTATAATATTTAGTACTACTGGATTTCTGTATCATGGATTTGTCTACCAGTAAGGAGGATTTTCATATACTGGTTTATATAAAGGTCAGTTTCTCAATAAACTTTCATTGGAAAACCGGTCATGACAAACTTGGTACCAGAGCCAGGCTGACTGTAGGAAGCCACTAGGTGCGATCACTAATCGGTTATTAGCGTACTAAGTGCTATTTAACATTTTGCAAATGTAGCAATTTTCTATTAGTCATCATAAATTTATGATTTGACTATTCGAATTTTTTGTCTACTTTTGTAGATGGCTGGCAACGACTGTGAGTCGCAGGTGTTCGCCAATGTACCTGAGGGATATGTCAAGCTTCTCGTCTCCTTCGTCAAAATCACGATCGGGTCGTCGACTCGTCCGGAGTTCACACTCTACCGGCACAAGATCAGCGACAGTCTGTCCATGCACTAGGCCGTGGTGCAATTCAAGGGGGGACGTGTTGAGTCACGCCGCTTCCGGTTTGTGGGAAGGGCCATGCCTTCGGAGAGGCATGCTATGCAGATGGCTGCCCGTGAGGCGATAACTCGTCTTTGGGATGTTCTTCCTTCAATGAAGACTCGACGCTACCGCTACCTCCCATGCCACGTTCCATAAACATGTCACTATGCATTCGCTTGACCTAGGGGAGAGAGAGATGAGGCTATTGAAATGTTAGTTGAGTACCTCAAGGCCCTCGAGGCAGCCTTTGATAACCTCGTGGACGACCTTGTGGCCGCTCGTATGGACGTCGTGCATAACTGTTCCGCCAACAGGAGGGAGCTCCTCCACACAGCACCACCACTGACATATGTCTCATCCTCAGCATCCTATGCACCTGCCACCCTCGCCACGGCTTGCCGCCTGCTTTCTCCTGAAGAATTTGACCGAGTTATTGCTCCTACTCCAGTTAGAGCTGCACCACCTACCTCACCCGCACCAGCTCCACAGCTTAGTACTTCACGTCTGGAGACTACTAGTGAGGAGGAGGTTGAGTCTCTAGCATCACTGGGTCTTACCCTCGGCGGGCCGAGGGAAATCCTTACCATCTCCGACTGAGTGCGCCTAGCAGCCGTGCAATGTGTCAGCTTGTATGATATGTTTATATGTATATAGGTTGTGAGAAGTAGTTTGTGTGCGCATCATGTAGGAACTAGGAGAAGTGCACTAGCCTAAATAACATGTCAGGAATGTGTACGCATATCCTAAGTGATGTATTGTATAACTACGGCTTGCATGTAAGATATGTACTGAGCGGTCCTTCTCCATGCGCAATCAAGTATTTCCTTGAAAAATGTTGGAATTTGTAATTTTTCGTCTTGCAAAATTATTTATTCTGCCTCTCAACTTTTCTCATAAGTTTTACAAAAAATACCCCAGAGTGGAAAATGCCTCATCCTTGGACTCGTTCCATGCCAAGTCCGCCGGAAGAAAATTTTGGCATGCAGACAAGCAACAATTTCACACAGGGGTAGTCAAGTCAGCAAGGCAGTGAAGCAGCATTTTCTCAAGTATGCCGCCTTTATGAACAAAGCCAGCAACAACATCAAGACATGATGAACCATGTCATCAATATGGGAAATCACCGTGGACCATATCAGCAGCAATCTAAACAGTCTGAACTACAAAAGAGGAGTCCCCCAACATTCTTGCACACTGACAAACCTCTTGAGGCCGATGATTGGAAAATTAATTATTGCACAATGTTCAAACCGTGAGAAGGTACTATATGCACCGCACTATCTCACTGGAGCAGCTGCATTATGGTGGGAAAATTTCCTACACATGCACCCCAATGAAAATGATATCGCCTGCGAGGAATTTAAAGAAGGTTTTCGTGGGGCGCACATTCCCAGAAGTATTATGAAGATCAAGAAGAGGGAGTTTGATGACCTCAAACAGAAAACCATGACAGTAACTGAGTACAATAGTCAGTTTACTCTATTGTCTCGTTACGCCAACGAAGAGCATATGACTGAAAACAAGAAGATGGAAAAATTCCTGGATGGTTTGGCACCAGCGCTTAAATGCCAGGTGGTTGTACACACCTTCCCGGATTTCAAGACACTTGTGGACAAAGCTATTACCTTGGAAAATGAGCACCGCAGCTTGGAGGATTTTCGCAAGCGCAAAAGGGACCAGACAACTCTTGCTCGCAACTACCGGAGCAAGACGGATTTTCAGAAAGGTGGGGCACACAAACCCACGACCAATGTTTCACGCCCAAACAAAAATTTCCATGCGAGGGACAAGGAGTTTACATATTGCCCAGGTGTTACTTGCTACGCTTGTGGAGAAGAAGGACACTATGCCAAGCAGTGTCCCAAGCCAAGGAACTCGGCCCCCAAGCCGAACAACGGTGGCAATAATTCAACGCCCAAGCGGAACAACTTCAACCCCAATAACAATCACAAGAAGGGTCACTTGAACCACATGACCAGGGAGGAAGCACAGAATGCCCCGGATATCGTACTCAGTACGTTCCCTGTCAACACAATACCTGCCACGGTTTTGTTTGATTCTGGAGCTTCTCACTCGTTCATTTCAAAGAAATTTGCTTTGCAAAATGTTTTTTCGATGCTTCCCTTGGAAAAATCCATGATCATCAAGTCCCCTGGGATTAAGCAAGTTACTCAGAACTACTGCCAAGGTGTGGTTATTGATCTTGATGTACTAAAGTTTCATGCAAATCTCATCGTATTGGAAAATAAGGGACTGGATGTTATCCTAGGAATGGACTGGTTAACCACCAACAAAGGATTTATTGACTGCTTCAATCAGACTGTCATTCTTACCCATCATCACGGGAAGACAATAAAAATTGCAGCTCAAGAAAGACAAATATCACGGCAACCAAGGTTGAACAAGGTGGACATCTCAGAATTAAGCAAAGTTCCAGTGGTGTGTGAGTTCCCCGACGTATTTCCCGAAGAACTACCAGGCATGCCACCAGACCGGGAAATAGAATTCATCATTGAGCTAGCACCTGGAACCACCCCCATTTACAAGAAGCCCTATAGAATGGCACCCTCCGAGTTGGTAGAATTAAAGAAGCAAATAAAAGAATTACTGGACAAAGGATTTATATGAGCCAGCTCCTCACCTTGGGGTTCACCAATATTATTTGCCAAGAAAAAGGATGGGACACTAAGATTATGTATAGACTATCGAGCACTCAACATGGTCACCATCAAAAACAAATATCCAATGCCATGGATAAATGACTTATTTGACCAGCTCGCACAAGCCAAGGTCTTCTCAAAAACCGATTTGAAGTCGGGGTATCATCAATTAAAAGTACGGACAAAAGATATTCCCAAGACAGCATTTACCTCCAGATACGGACTATATGAGTTTACAGTAAT
>NC_057804.1:277287325-277291182 GCF_018294505.1 Triticum aestivum | reverse complement strand
ACCACATGAACAAAGTATTTATGAAATTTATGGACAAATTTGTTGTGGTATTCATTGACGATATTCTGGTATACTCCAAGACACCAGAAGAGCACGCTGAACATCTCAGGATTGTACTGGGAGAACTAAGGAAACATCAATTATACGCCAAGTTCAGCAAATGTGAATTTTGGTTAAGACAGGTTGGGTTTCTAGGCCATGTACTAACCCAAGAAGGTGTTGCCATAGACCCGGAAAAGGTCAAGGCCGTACTTGGCTGGAAACCACCAGCCAACGTAATGAATGTACGAAGTTTCTTGGGAATGGCAGGATATTACCGAAGATTTATTGAAGGATTCTCCACCATAGCAAAACCAATGACACAGTTGCTCAAGAAGGATAAGAAGTTTGTATGGACTGAAGCCTGCGAGAAAAGTTTCCAAGAACTCAAAAGGAAATTGACAACAGCACCAGTATTGGTTGTACCAGACAGACACAAAAGTTTCGAAGTGTATTGCAACGCATCCCGAAAGGGCCTCGGATGCGTGTTAATGCAAGAAGACAAAGTAGTCGCTTACGCTTCCAAGCAACTATGAAAGCATGAAGAGAATTATCCCACCCATGACTTAGAGTTGGCAGCCGTCATTCATGCACTCAAGGAGTGGAGACACTTTTTTCTTAGGAACCGTTGTGAAATATATATGCACCATAAAAGCCTCAAATATATTTTCACACGACCAGAACTCAATTTGCGACAATGGCGCTGGTTGGAATTAGTGAAAGATTATGATGTTGGCATTCACTACCATCCAGGAAAAGCAAATGTAGTGGCGGATAATCTTAGTCAGAACGCCAGCTCGGGAAACGACAGTCTACCAAATTTGAGACCTGAACTTCAGCAGGAGTTTGCTAAACTCAACTTGGTAATGGTCACTGAAGGCAATGTGTCGAATTTGGAAATACAGCCTACCCTGATAGATCAGATTAAGGAGGCTCAGCATGGACACCCCAGCATCGAAGGCATAAAAAGAAAAGTGAGTTTGGACAAGTCCTCAGAATTCGTCATAGATGATAAGGGAATATTGTGGTACGGAGATAGGCTTTGCGTACCAAATATAGAAGACCTTAAACAGCAAATTCTAGCCGAAGGCCACACCGCTCCATATTCAATCCACCCTGGGGGAACCAAAATGTACAAGGACCTTCAGGAAAAGTTTTGGTGGCACGGTATGAAAAGGGACATAGCCACATTCATTGCATGTTGTGATTCATGTCAGCGCATTAAGGCCGAGCACCAAAAACCAGCAGGACTATTACAGCCAAACAAGATACCCGAGTGGAAATGGGACGAGATTGGAATGGATTTTATTGTCGGACTACCTCGGTCACGATACGGAAATGACGCCATATGGGTCATCACAGATAGATTGACTAAGGTGGCACATTTCATCCCAGTAAAGAGAACTCACACCACTCAGAAGCTTGCCAGGCTTTATCTCTCCCGTATCGTCTGTCTGTATGGAGTTCCAAAGACTATAATATCTGACAGAGGCACCCAATTCGTCTCTAGATTTTGGGATCAATTACAACAAGCTCTGGGAACTCAACTAGCATTCAGTACAGCATACCAGCCCCAGACTGATGGACAAACTGAACGCATGAACCAAATTCTAGAGGACATGCTGAGAGCATGTGTCCTCAACTATGGGACTAGTTGGGAAGAGAGCTTTCCATATGCAGAGTTCGCATACAACAACAGTTACGAAGCCATCCTACAAATGGCACCTTTTGAAGCCTTGTATGGGCGGAGATGTCGTACCCCACTAAATTGGTCAGAGACCGGAGATAGCCGTATCTTCGGCCCAGACATGCTCAAGGAAGCTGAGGAGAAAGTTAAGCTAATCAGAGACCGACTCAAGACAGCTCAAAGCCGACAAAAGAGTTATTATGATCGAAAACATCGGGTAGTCAGTTTTGAACCTGGTGAGTATGTGTACCTACGACTATCGCCTATGAGGGGCCTGCAATGATTCAAAGTTAAAGGAAAGCTAGCGCCAAGATTCATAGGACCCTTCTGTGTAGTTGCACAAAGAGGCACAGTAGCCTACCAGCTAGACCTACCCGAAGAACTGTCAGACGTCCACGACGTGTTCCACGTCTCACAGTTGAGGAAATGCGTAAGCAACCCAGAGAAGCATGTATCTCATGAAGACATTGACGTGCAACCAGACCTCACCTACAGGGAACGTCCAATAAAAATATTGGAGGAGTCTGAAAGGAGGACCCGTCAGAAAACAATTAAGTTTTTCAAAGTTCAGTGGAGAAATTACACCGAGGATGAAGCAACATGGGAAAGAGAGGATTTCCTTCGGACACAACACCCACACCTATTTGAGGATCAGCTAAAATCTCGGGGACGAGATTTTTCCTAAGGGGGTAGGTGTTTTTAAATTTTTTATTTATTTTTATTTGAAGGAGACTATTTAAAATCATTCTAAAAAAGGGCTCTCCTTCTCAAAATTCTCCCTTATGACAAATTTTTTATTTTGGGTCATCCTCAACCTTGATGTTTGGTTTCGAAGGCTTTTCATTTGGTGTTGACTCATCACAATTCATTTTTGAAAGTTTCTCAATTAAAAAGAGATCCTATGGGTTTTTGATTTATTCTTTTTATTCAAACCATTCTCTTTTACCATGCCTCATGTTAAAACTTTCTTCCAAAACCCCTCCCTCCACTCTGGGTCAAGTCAAGTAGCCAATCCTAGCAAGTTCAACCTATTTTGATTTTTATTCCATTTATTTTATCCCCAAAACTATTTTTGTCTTTTATTTTGGACCTAGGTGATTTACAAAGGAAGTGACTAATTTCTTTTGAGTTTTGATCCCAAACCAACTCCTCTCACTTGTCCTTAGCACCCCCAACCTAGATCCATCAAGATCCACTCTTCCACAATTCAAAATTTTCAAGTTTTGCTCACTGCAAGTTTGGACCAGATTTGTCATTTTTGGTGAAATTCAATATTTTTCTTCTCCAAAAATTCTGGGATAATGTCACGACCGGTTTTCCGGGTAATAAATTTCCAGAAAAGACCGTCGTGCTCATCAGCCCCAGGATTACTGTTAGCTGATGAGGTTCCAACTTGATACAGAAATTCCAAGCAAAATATAAAATATGTAGTACAAGACCATTCTGGCCTGTGAGTACAGCAAATGGTTTCTAGTGGTTGATGGCGGAAGCGGGTTGTGAAACATCAGTGTCTATGAGACTCCATTTCCCACGGGAACAGCTGACCAGGTTAATTCATATCTTCGCGAGGCCGCTATCTCCATTGTGTGGATTCCGGGGCTGGCATCGCGTCGCTCTTCTCCGTGCAAGAAAATCTGGCCAAGACAATAGCCAGGGACAAGCTAGTGAGTACTTTGAATGTACTCGCAAACTTTATGAACACAGGTATAATATAACAATGATGTGCTGAAAACATTTTATGCTCATGACGTCAGTCACAATAGATAAATGAAACTCTGATGCGTGCAAGCAAGTTATTTATAAAATTGCAATAACAAGGTAGTATAAAAACTTATGAAACAAATAACAAGTACTGCCACAGTCGGGCGTCTGAGCAACGCCACATAAAGGGCTTTAAAAGAAATGCCACAGTTGGGCGTCTGAGCGACGCCACATAAAGGGCTTTAAAAGAAATGCCACAGTCGGGCGTCTGAGCGATGCCACATAAAGGGCTTTAAAAGAAATGCCACAGTCGGGCGTCTGAGCGACACCACATAAAGGGCTTTAAAAGAAATGCCACAGTCGTGCGTCTGAGCGACACCACATAAAGGGCTTTAAAAGAAATGCCATAGTCGGGCGTCTGAGTGACACC